>NW_026652278.1:137862822-137914496 GCF_009828535.3 Hylobates moloch
CACATGCACACGTATGTTTATTGCGGCACTATTCACAATAGCAAAGAGTTGGAACCAACCCAAATGTCCAACAATGATAGACTGGATTAAGAAAATGTGGTACATATACACCATGGAATACTATGCAGCCATAAAAAATGATGAGTTTGTGTCCTTTATAGGGACATGGATGAAACTGGAAAACATCATTCTCAGTAAACTATCGCAAGGACAAAAAACCAAACACCGCATGTTCTCACTCATAGGTGGGAATTGAACAATGAGAACTCATGGACACAGGAAGGGGAACATCACACTCCGGGGACTGTTGTGGGGTGGGGGGAGGGGGGAGCGACAGCATTAGGAGATATACCTAATGCTAAATGACAAGTTAATGGGTACAGGAAATGAACATGGCACATGGATACATATGTAACAAACCTGCACATTGTGCACATGTACCCTAAAACCTAAATTATAATAAAAAATATATATTTTATAAAAAAAAGAATGGTGTTTTATCAGGTACACCACATTATTACCACTGTTTTATGCTTCTCTTAAACATCAAAGGTATAATTTAGCACAAAAGTATATCCAACCTTCATGTAGTAATGGATCCATAAAATTAAAATTACCAATTAAATTAAAATCACCAACATTTGAGTGAACCTTTCCAATGAAAGTGAATTAACCATTGAGCATTATATGAAAACTAAAGTATTCTAAAAACCAGTGCCTTACCAGTATCTGGATCAGGTTCAATGTCACCTCTGCTCTCCTTCCATGACAGCAGGTAGTTGAGGCTCGTGAGATCTGCAGACTCTATATAGTTGTTCACTGTAAGCATCATCTGATGAGCTTTTGCTATTCCATAGTGAACTTTTGTCTCATCCATCAGAGGCATGCTCATTAGCTCTACTGTTGTGTCAAAAGCTTGCTGAAAGCATTCAGAAGCTTTGTTGTAGTATCCCTAAAAAGGTAAGAGAAATAATTTTCTTTCTTACTTTTAATGTCACCATTTCACATATTTTCTGACCTTACCCTGGCATGTCCCACACTAACCTTTTGACAGTTACAGCAGTTCATCTTGAAGAAGAAACAGATGAAAAGTAGGCTATTAGGATAAGGTTCTTTTAAAGACCTGTGATTACTCACCATTCAATATCTTGAAATTAACTTAATAGGAAAGTTGTATCTATTAGACTAAGCTATATAAGACTTAAGTTCTGCAATGTCTGGCAAGATGGCCGAATAGGAACAGCTCTGGTCTGCAGCATCCAGTGAGCTCAACACAGAAGGCTGGTGATTTCTGCATTTCCAACTGAGGTAACTGGCTCATCTCTTTGGGAAGTGGGTGCAGCCCACGGAGGGCAAGCTGAAGCAGGGTGGGGCAATGCTTCACCTGGGAAGTGCAAGGGGTTGGGGAATTCCCTCGTCTAGCCAAGGGAAGCTGTGAGGGACTGTGCTGTGAGGAATAGTGCTCTGTGGCCCAGATATTATGCTTTTCCCATGGTCTTCACAACCCACAGACCAGGAGATTCCCTCTGGTGCCTATAGGTTTCGAGCACAAAACAGGGCGGCTATTTGCGTAGACACTGAGCTCGCTGCAGGAGTTTTTTTTTTTTTTCATACCCCAGTGGTGCCTGGAATGCAAGCGAGACAGAACCATTCACTCCTCTGGAAAGGAGGCTGAAGCCAGGGAGCCAAGTGATCTAGCTCAGTGAATCCCACCCGCACGGAGCCAAGCAAGCTAAGATCCACTGGTTTGAAATTCTCGCTGCCAGCACAGCAGTCTGAGGTCAATCTGGGATACTCGAAGTTGGTGGGGGGAGGGGGGCCCGCCATTATGGAGGCTTGAGTAGGTGGCTTTCCCCTCACAGTATAAACAAAGCCTCTGGGAAGTTCCAACTGGGTGGAGCACACCACAGCTCCCCAAAGCCCCTGTAGCCAGACTGCCTCTCTAGATTCCTCCTCTCTGGGCAGGGCATCTCTGAAAGAAAGGCAGCAGCCCCAGTTGGGGGCTTATAGATAAAACTCCCATCTCCCTGGGACACAGCGCCTGGGGAAGGGAGGCTGTGGGCGCAGCTTCAGCACACTTAAATTTTCCTACCTGCCAGCCCTGAAGAGAGCAGTGGATCTGCTAGCACAGTGCTCAAGCTCTGCTAAGGGACAGACTGCCTCCTCAAGTGGGTCCCTGACCCCCATGCCTCCTGACTGAGAGACATCTCCCAGCAGGGGTCGACAGACACCTCATACAGGAGAGCTCTAGCTGGCATCTGGAGGGTGCCCCTCTGGGACGAAGCTTCCAGAGGAAGGAAAAGGCAGCAATCTTTGCTGTTCTGCAGCTCCGCTGGTGATACCCAGGCAAACAGGGTCTGGAGTGCACCTCCAGCAAACTCTAGCAGACCTGCAGGAAAGGGGCCTGACTGTTAGAAGGAAAACTAACAAACATAAAGGAATAGCATCAACAACAACAAAAAGGATGTGCACACAGAAATGCCATCCGAAGATCACCAACATCAAAGACCAAAGGTAGATAAATCCACAAAGATGAGAAAAAACAAGCACAAAAAGGCTGAAAATTCCAAAAACCAGAACGCCTCTTCTCCTCCAAAGGATCATAACTCCTTGCCAGCAAGGGAACAAAACAGGATGGAAAATGAGTTTGACGAACTGACAGAAGTAGGTTTCAGAATGTGGGTAATAAAAAACTCCTCCGAGCTAGAGGACCATGTTCTAACCCAATGCAAGGAAGCTAAGAACCTTGACAAAAGGTTAGATGAATTGCTATCTAAAATAACCAGTTTAGAGAAGAACATAAATGACCTGATGGAACTGAAAAACACGGCACAAGAACTTCGTGAATCATACAAAAGTATCAATAGCTGAATCGATCAAGCAGAAGAAAGGATATCAGAGATAGAAGATCAACTTAATGAAATAAAGTGTGAAGACAAGATCAGAGAAAAAAGAAGAAGAGGAATGATAAAGCCTCCAAGAAATAAGGGACTATGTGAAAAGACCAAATCTACATTTGATTGGTGTACCTGAAAGTGACGGGCAGAATGGACCCAAGTTAGAAAACATCCTTCAGGATACTATACAGGAGCACTTCCCCAACCTAGCAAGACAGGCCAACATTCAAATTCAGGAAATACTTAGAACACCACAAAACTCCTCGAGAAGAGCAACTCTGAGACACATAATTGTCAGATTCACCGAGGTTGAAATGAAGGAAACAATGTTAAGGGCAGCCAGAGAGAGAGGTTGGGTTACCCACAAAGGGAAGCCCATCAGACTAACAGCGGATCTCTCAGGAGAAACTCTACAAGCCAGAAGAGAGTGGGGGCCAATATTCAACACTCTTAAAGAAAAGAATTTTCAACTCAGAATTTCATATCCAGCCAAACTAAGCTTCATAGGCGAAGGAGAAATAAAATCCTTTATAGACAAGCAAACGCTGAGAGATTTTGTCATCACCAGGCCTTCCTTATAAGAGCTCCTGAAGGAAGCACTAAATATGGAAAGGAAAAACCAGTACCAGCTACTGCAAAAACACAGAATTGTAAAGACCATCGACACTATGAAGAAACTGCATCAACTGATGGGCAAAATAACCAGCTAGCATCATAATGACAGGATCAGATTCACACATCACAATATTAACCTTAAATGTAAACGGGCTAAATGCCCCAATTAATAGACACAGACTGGCAAATTTGATAAAGACTGAAGACCCATCAGTGTGCTGTATTCAGGAAACCCATCTCATGTGCAAAGGCACACATAGACTTAAAATAAAGGGATGAAGGAATATTTACCAGGTAAATGAAAAGCAAAATAAAAGCAGAGGTTGCAATCCTAGTCTCCGATAAAGCAGACTTTAAACCAACAAAGATAAAAAAAAAAAAAAAGGCAAAGAAGAGCACTACATAATGGTAAAGGGATCAATGAAGCAAGAAGAGCTAACTAGCCTAAATAAATATGCATCCCATACAGGAGCACCCAGATGAATAAGGCAAGTTCTTAGAGACCTACAAAGAGACTTAGACTCCCACATAATAATAGTGGGAGAATTTAACATCCCACTGTCAATATTAGATGGATCAATGAGACAGAAAATTAACAAGGATATTCAGGACTTGAACTCAGCTGTGGACCAAGGAGACCTAATAGACATCTACAGGACTCTCCACCCCAAATCAACAGAATATACATTATTCTCAGGACCACATCGCACTTATTCTAAAATTAACCACATAATTGGAAGTAAAACACTCCCTAGCAAATACAAAAGAATAGAAATCATAACAAACAGTGTCTCAGACCACAGTGCCATCAAATTAGAACTGAGAATTAAGAAACTCACTCAAAACCGCACGACTACATGGAAACTGAACAACATGCTCCTGAGTGACTACTGGGTAAATAACAAAATTAAGGCAGAAATAAATAAGTTCTTTGAAACCAATGAGAACAAAGACACAACGTACCAGAATCTCTGGGATACAGCTAAAGCAGTGTTTAGAGAGAAATTTATAGCACTAAATGCCCACATTGATAAAGCAGGAGAGATCTAAAATCGATACCCTAACATCACAATTAAAAGAACTAGAGAAGCAAGAGCAAATACATTCAAAAGCTAGCAGAAGGCAAGAAATAACTAAGATCAGAGCAGAACTGAAGGAGATAGAGACACAAAAAACCCTTCAAAAAATCAATGAATCCAGGAGCTGGTTTTTTGAAAAGATTAACAAAACAGATAGAATGCAAGCCAGACTAATCAAGAGGAAAAGAGAGAAGAATCAAATAGATGCAATAAAAAATGATAAAGGGGATATCACTACTGATCCCACAGAAATACAAACTACCATCAGAAAATACTATAAACACCTCTACGTAAATTAGAAAATATAGAAGAAATGGATAAATTCCTGGACACATATACCCTCCCAAGACTATACCAGGAAGAAGTCAAATCCCTGAATAGACCAACAACAAGTTCTGAAATTGAGGCAGTAATTAATAGCCTACCAACCAAAAAAAGCCCAGGACCAGACAGATTCACAGCCAAATTCTATCAGAAGTACAAAGAGGAGCTAGTACCATTCCTTCTGAAACTATTCCAAACAACAGAAAAAGAGGGACTCCTCCCTAATTCATCTTATGAGGCCAGCATCATCCTGATAACAAAACCTGGTAGAGACACAACAAAAAAAGAAAATTTCAGGCCAATATCCCTGATGAATATTGATGCAAAAATCCCCAATAAAATACTGGCAAACCGAATCCAGCATCACATTAAAAAGCTTATTTACCACAATCAAATTGGCTTCATTCCTGGGATGCAAAGCTGGTTCAACATACGCGAATCAATAAACGTAATCTCTCACATAAACAGAACCAATGACAAAAACCACATGATTATCTAAATAGATGCAGAAAAGGCCTTCGATAAAATTAAACATGGCTTCATGCTAAAAACTCTTGATAAACTAGGTATTGATGGAACGTATCTCAAAATAATAAGAGCTATTTATGACAAACCCACAGCCAATATCATACTTAATGGGCAAAAGCTGGACGCCTTCCCTTTGAAAACTAGCACAAGAGAAGGATGTCCTCTCTCACCACTCCTACTCAACATAGTATTGGAAGTTCTGGCCAGGGCAATCAGGCAAGAGGAATAAATAAAGAGTATTTGAATAGGAAGAGAGGAAGTCAAATTGTCTCTGTTTGCAGATGACATGATTATATATTTAGAAAACCCCATCATCTCAGCCCAAGAGCTCCTTAAGCTGAGAAACAACTTCAGCAAAGTCTCAGGATACAAAATCAATGTGCAAAAATCACAAGCATTCCTATACACTAATAATAGACAGAGAGCCAAATCATGAGTGAACTCCCATTCACAATTTCTACAAAGAGAATAAAATACCTAGAAATACAACTTACAGGGATGTGAAGGACCTCATCAAGGAGAACTGCAAACCACTGCTCAAGGAAATAAGAGAGAACACAAACAAATGGGAAAACATTCCATGCTCATGGATAGGAAGAATCAATATCGTGAAAATAGTCATACTGCCCAAAGTAATTTATAGATTCAATGCTATCCCCATCAAGCTACCATTGACGTTCTTCACCGATTTAGAAAAAATTACTCTAAATTTCATATGGAACCAAAAAAAGAGGCTGTATAGCCAAGACAATCCCAAGCAAAAAGAACAAAGCTGGAGGCATCACGCTACCTGACTTCAAACTATACTACGAGGCTGCAGTAACCAAAACAGCATGGTACTGGTACCAAAACAGATATATAGATCAATGGAACAGAACAGAGACTTCAGAAATAATGCCACACATCTACAACCATCTGATCTTTGACAAACCTGACAAAAACAAGCAATGGGGAAAGGATTACCTATTTGATAAATGGTGTTGGGAAAACTGGCTAGCCATACACAAAAAACTGAAACTGGGTCCCTTCCTTACACCTTATACAAAAATTAACTCAAGATGGATTAAAGACTTAAACATAACACCTAAAACCATAAAAACCCTAGAAGAAAACCTAGGCAATACCATTCAGGACATAGGCATGAGCAAAGACTTCATGAATATAACACAAACAGCAATGGCAACAAAAGCCAAAATTGACAAATGGGACCTAATTAAACTAAAGAGCTTCTGCACAGTAAAATAAACTATCATCAGAGTGAACAGGCAACCTATAGAATGGGAGAAAATTTTTGCAATCTAGCCAATTGACAAAGGGCTAAAATCTAGAATCTACAAAGAACTTCAAAAAATTTACAAGAAAAAAACAACTCCATCAAAAAGTGGGCAAAGGATATGAACAGACACTTCTCAAAAAAAGACATTTATGTGGCCACCAAACATATGTAAAAAAAGCTTATCATCACCGGCCATTAGAGAAATGCAAATCAAAACCACAATGAGATACCATCTCATGCCAGTTAGAATGGCAATCATTAAAAACTCAGGAAACAACAGATGCTGGAGAGAATGTGGAGAAATAGAAACGTTTGAGATGCCATCTCATGCCAGTTAGAATGGTGATCATTAAAAAGTCAGGAAATAACAGATGCTGGAGAGGATGTGGAGAAATAGAAACGTTTTTACCCTGTTGGTTGGATTGTAAATTAATCCAAACATTGTGGAAGACAGGGTGGCAATTTCTCAAGGATCTAGAACCAGAAATGCCATTTGACCCAGCAATCCCGTTACTGGGTATATTCCCCAAGGATTATAAATCATTCTACCATAAAGACACATGGACACATATGTTTATTGCAGCACTGTTCACAATAGCAAAGACTTGGAACCAACCTAAATGCCCATCAATGATAGACTGGATAAAGAAAATGTGGGACATATACACCATGGAATACTATGCAGCTATAAAAAAGGATGAGTTCATGTCCTTTGTAGGGACATGGATGAAGCTGGACACTATCATTCTCAGCAAACTAACAAAGGAACAGAAAAACTAAACACCACACATTCTACTCATAAGTGCGAGTTGAACAATGAGAGGACATGGACACAGGGAAGGGAACATCACATACCTGTTGGGGATTGGGGGACTAGGGGAGGGATAGCATTAGGAGAAATACCTAATATGGATGACAGGTTGATGGGTGCAGCAAACCACCATGGCACGTGTATACCTATGTAACAAACCAGTATGTTCTGCACATGTATCCCAGAACTTAAAGCATATATAAAAAAGTCTTATGTTCTTATCAACAAAAAGTGGTCAAATATTGGCAATTTCATATGGTTCAACCTAATACATTGTAGTAAAAAGAAGTTTGGGAATGAGTGAACCAATTCACATTGATTTGGATAGAATTTTACTATTTGTAGAGTTGGATTTAGCTAATGAAATTTTTTTACATGCCTTCTTTTTTTTTTTTTTTTTTTTTGAGGTGGAGTCTCGCTCTGTCACTCAGGTTGGAGTGCAGTGGCATGATTTCAGCTCACGCAACCTCCGCCTCCCAGGTTCAAGCGATTCTCCTACCTCAGCCTCCCGAGTAGCTGGGATTACAGGCATATGCCACCATGCCTGGTTAATTTTTTATATTTTTGGTAGAGATGGGGTTTTACCATGTTGGCCAGGCTGGTTTCGAACTCCTGACCTCAAGTGATCCACCCGCCTCAGCTTCCCAAAGTGCTGGGATTTGTTTGATGTAATATGGAGAGATTCTGTTTAAATTAACAAAGCTGGTTGGAATGAATCATTTGAATAAACAGTTCTCCTAAACCGTCTGTGTGGGCATGTAACATAGTGTTATATGTGCTCTTCCTGTTTCTAATAAAATGATCACATCAGTCCTATTTCTCACCCTCCTCACCTTGCCAGAAATTTCTTTATTCAGTCAGTTTGACCAATCTTGGAGCTTCATGATTATACAGAGGTATGCAGAGTTGAATGTTTTGTTTTCAGTCATAGCAAAAGGTCATTTCAGCCAAGTCATTCAGTTAATGGCTGGTGAAAATAAATGTATCCATCCTCTAATTCGTTTACTGCTCTTATTTTCCCATGTTCATATGCCATTCTTCTTAACTGAGAATGTTGAAGTATCCAAAATTTCTGAAAAATATGATCTCGACGTCACTAGCATCAATCAAATGATCATTTAAATATCTCTTCAAGAAGTCCTTTGCAACAGCTTGAGCTGCAAAAATTCAGGGTTTTGTTGTTGTTGTTGTTGTTGTTGTTTGTTAGTCAGTGTCACCTTTATTAAAAGCTATCCTCCACAAATAAATACTGTTTACCTAGCTCTTATGAAGCATGGGGGCCAGTGCTAAATACTTCATATATATTATGTCATTAACTTTCACACGTCACTCTATGAGGAAAATATTATTCTTATTTTACAGATAATCATATTGAGCCTCAGAGAAAAGAGCATCTTCTGCCACCCCAAATCTTCTAAAAATCCTCATGAAAATCTCTTTCTAAGAGGAGGATATTATCTAGGATTGATCTACATTTGTAAAGGCTCTAGGGGACAAAATTTCCTTTCTTCACTGACTTACAACCCTTTAGGTTCCACCATCTTCTCCCTTCCACTCATCTCTCTCCTCCTCACCCCACCAAACACACAAAACAAACACGTGCATGTGCACTCTTTTGAACAGAAACCCTTATATGGGGGAATGTTTTGCTGTATGAGTTGTTAAGTCAGTTTCTAGTATTTTATGAAGGAAATGAACATAAAAACAACACAGGAACAGCTTTATACCATTACAGCAGTAGAGGTAAAACACATCTTCAACTCTGCATACCTCTGTATAGTCATGAAGCTCCAAGATCGGTCAAACTGACTGAATAAAGAAATTTCTGGCAAGGTGAGGAGGGTGAGAAATAGGACTTATGTGAACATTTTGTTAGAAACAGGAAGAGCACACATAACACTATGTTACATGCCCACACAGACGGTTTAGGAGAACTGTTTATTCAAATGATTCATTCCAACCAGCTTTGTTAATTTAAACAGAGTCTCTCCATATTACATCAAAAATAACTTTCGTTTGTTGAGGTGAACAATTCTTTCTCTTTCTTCAAGGCATAAAACATAAAATTTATATGAGAAAAAAGTTAATTAGGAAAAAATAAAACTGTATCAACGATATTTGTATGCCAATGAAGTAAACTATAATTGAGAAACATACAAATATTGAAGATGATGAAAATAAAAGTCACTAAAATTATAGATTTTCCTGGTAGATATCAAAGACATAGGACAAAATATATGAAAATATATAATTAGGCCAAACATAACCATTTTTTTAGAAACAAAAGTATAAATATCTAATTGATATTTTAATTATATTTCTGAGATTTCAATTATTTATTGTTTTAGGTGAGAGTCTTAATTAGGAAAATTAGAGACCACAAATAAGTGGACATATATATGAATTTCCAAAGTTATTTTTATATGTTATTAAATTAAAATTAACTCATTCATGCATTCATTCATTCATTCATTCATTTGGCAACCACGCTGAGCCAGGCCAAATGCCAGGCCATGCAGAAGGAGCAGTAAATGGAGTTTCCACTCAAGTTTTTGAAGTTACTATTAAGTGTAAGTAGTGATATGCCTAAAATTTTGATTAGATCTTATTTAAGTGCCTTTTTACTCTTAAAATGGGAGCTTTAAAATTAGCTAATTATTATTCCGTCAAATTGTACTTAGTATTCCATCTGTAGATGCACACAACTGACATTAAATAGATAAAAACCTACCAGTTTTTCTAGTTTCTCTAGTTTAAAACACTACTAAAGAAATAAAAAATTAATTCTTTTAAGATGCAAGCATTTGTATACGTACCATTTTAGAATGAGATTTTGCTAATGTATATTGTACTTGTGGATGTTTAATTCTTAGAGTTTACTGTCTAAATCTCTTCTCCAAAGGTTAAATATAACTTTCTACAGTTTATTTCTGTTATCAGATAATCCCTATTCTATTATAAAATTCAGAAGATTCTAGTAATTAGTCTTGGCAATCTTAAATATGAGTTGACAATATGCACTTCCTAAATGAATCTTACAGGAAGAGAACGACTTCATTTAATGTTATTAATATCCCTGATAAGCATTTAGTGGACAATTCCAGGACAGGATCTTGATGACATCATAGACCTTGGAACAACGCTCAAATTATCACATTATAACATAGAATTTTCACGCATTATTTTGATTTTTAGTGTCTAAAATGTCACTCTATTCAATGAGCAAGCTCAAAATAAATAAGCATTTTCTCAGTACTAAGGATAAATCATTTCCTACCCATTTTCCCTATAATTTTAGTGTTGGAACCACCATTCTTTCTAACTATGTCATTAGTCTATGATTTTATTAAGGAATGAGAAATCTTATAAACCTAGTTATTTCCTCTAAAACATTCTCATTTGACCACTTTACACTAATTATATATTTTCAATTAACAGTCCATCAAAAGACCCAGAGGGTAGGATGAGTGGTCCATTTTCTATGATTACATAGTGAAAGGTAAATAACTAGGATACAGGATATTTTTTAAATGTGCTAATTCTAATTATAATTACTATAATAATTACAGAAAGGGTAACTCCAGTATTTTTCCAATTATTATAATTTTGGTCTTATAATATTTTTATTTCTTGAAAATTGTTAACAATACAATTACAATACCTTGCATGAGTAATATGAAGCCAGAAGATATTGGGTTTGCTTTTAAAGATTCAGGACAAGTTTTCAAAATGTTAAAATATTATACAAAAATGAAATAGAGGCTGGGCATGGTGGTTCATGCCTGTAATCCAGCACTTTGGGAGGCTGAGAAGGGAGGATTACTTGAGGGCAGGAGTTCGAGACCAACCTGGCCAACATGGTGAAAGCCCATCTCTATGAAAAATACAAAAATTAGCTGGGTGGGGTGGCGTTTGCCTGTAATCCCAGCTACTTGGGAGGCTGAGGCAGGAGAATTGCTTGAACCCGGGAGGCAGAGGTTGCAGTGAGCTGAAATCGTGCCACTGCACTCCAGCCTGGCAATAGAGTGAGACTCCATCTCAAAAAAAAAAAAAAAAAAAAAAAAAGGGAGGGGGCAACCTGATGGCCACTTTTTTGTTGCTAAGAGAAGGCCCCTCTGAAGAGGTGGCATTGAACAGAGATCTGAGTGACAAGAAGCCAGCAATGTGAAGTTCAGAGCATTTCATGTAGAGCATTCCAGCCAAGGCAAATGTTCTAAGGCAGGAACTAGCTTAACATGCTTAAAGAACTCCAAGAATGTCAATTCGCTATGGTGGAGTGGATAAAAAGGAGTTGGAAGCAATGAGGTCAGAGATAGGGGTGGGGCTATCTCATATTTTAGGATAGGGTAGGGATTTATATTTATGTTCTCAGAAGAGTGAGAAGTAATGGAAGTGTGAATGAGAATAAATGGAAGCGTTTTAAGCAGAGAAATCGCATTTGATTTACATTTCAAAGTAATTACTTTGGCCTCTTTCTGCTTATGCGGGGGTGGGAGGGAAGAGAGTGCATGCAGGAAGCTGAGTTTAGGGCTTACTGCAGTGTCTAGGTGAGACAATATAGTGTCATAAACTGATGTGACAGTTGCAGGGATAGAGGGAAAAGGGTGGATTTGAGATATATATTCGGTAACATAAAGGTCAGAGTTTGCTTTTGGATTGAATATGGAGCCAGGGGAGAGGAGAATTGAAGGATTTTCAGATTTTTGGCTTAAGTGACTGGGTGGATGGATAATGTTACTATTTATTAAGATAGAGAAGGCTAGAGAGGAGTGGGTTGCATTTGAAATATGTTAGAAATCCAGGTGGAGGTGCTAAGGAAGCAATTACCTTTACAAAATTTGGAGTCCCAGGAGCGACCAGGATTGGAGATACAAATCTAGAAGTCACTGGCATATGGATAGTATTTAAAAGCCATGGGCCTGGATGGGGCAGATAAAAGGAGCTCACAGACTAAAAAGAGAAGATTGCTTGGAAAATGCCTAAATAATATTCTAATGAGGTTGAGATTTAAGTTGTTAGAAGAAAAAATTCAGAGAAAAAAACAGTAAGTTCAGTTTTTAGTACAGTACAGTTGAAGATATCTAAGTGAAGATGTAAGTAGGTGGTGGGGTATGCGCTTGGAATTGAGGGGAGAGATCTGAGCTTTTAAAAGGACTGTTCTTCAAAACAGAAGGGTAAAAAACACAACTTTTTACCCTACCTCCAAACAACACCCAAACCCAGCCCTTCTGTACAACATGAACATTGCTAACCTATATTTTCCTAATAACAGAAAGCATAAGGAAAATAAACTTTTCTGAGGGGCAATATTTTTATATTTGCATTTTCTTAATGTTTTTGCCAAGAGTTTATATCTCATCAGTGTGTATTTAATTCTCCGATTTTTGATTCTTGGAGAAGAGTTTAGTATCTGAAGTTAAGGTATAAGAAATAATATCCAAAAGCTGTGTCAACTTCCAGAAGTTAAATTTCATCAGTTTATCCCTATTCTAATAGAAAATTTGGAGGATTCTGGGTATTTGCACTATCTTCAAATATATATGCCTTCAAATATACAAGTTGATTCATACACCATATCATACTGCATATATTCATATACTATATCTTTTCTCCTGTGCTATAGGTGATGCTCCCTCATTAGACTATGAGCCTCACAAGGGTTTAGGTCTTTCTGTTTTCACCACTGTATCCTAAAAAGTAAATAAAAGCAAATACAAAATCAAGGAGAGAGGAGTCAATAAAGGCAAAGAAATGGGCTGGGAACCAGGGGGTAGCAGAGGAAGCACACGACATGCAAAACCTGAGCACAGCTAGAGCAACAGACAGGGGAGGACTCGAAAAAAGAAGGGAAACAAAGTGGTGGAGATGGGGGAGAGGGAGAGGATGACCCAGGGGTCAGAGAGCAAGGAGGAGGGACGAGAAGGAAGGATGCAGGAGAGAAGGAAGCAAGATAGGTAAGGGAGGCGGGGAGAAGAAGGGCCAGGAGAAAAGGGGGCTTTTTAGATTTCAAGTAATAGGAGAGAAGGGAGGCAAATGAGCCCAGGGGAGCAAGAGAGGGGATGTAAGACAAAAAGGAAATGAGATACCTTGTTTGAAAGCACTCCACATTAGGAACTAAAGAAATATTAGTTTCACTCATTCAAATTAATTTCAAACTCGATTTCCTTAAAAAAAAACTCCTAACTCCTTCTGAAGTAAAGTCAATTTTATGGCAAACGACAGAATACTGTAGTGGTTAGGAGAATGGGTTTGAATACCATTGCCACCCAGAATCATCTGAGGGTCTGGCAAAGGGGAATTGTTTGATACCACTAAGGGTGTAGAGAACAACAGAAGTTTATAAAGATAGTACTTCTCCTGCTGTAACGCACTAGCCTAAGTGCTTTCCATATGTTAACTTAATATGCACACTAACTTTTTGAGGTGAGAAAACTGAGGCACCTAGAAATTTAAGTAGCTAGCCCAAGATCACAGATCTTACAAGTGAAAGAGCTGAGTTTTTAACTCAAGCAGCGTGGTTTTGGAATTAGTGATTTTATTCACTACACACACAGACTCTCAAAGAGATTAACAGAAAGTGTATAAACATAATTTGAGAACATAATTACCCTGAAAATGATGGATCTTATTCATGATCAAAACAGCAATTATAATTAGAGAAACAAGGCTCTTTCACACCATTTCTAAAGGAGAATCGGTAATAAAAAGATAAAATCAGGAGAAAATATGACAGAAGTCCATTATGACCAGTACATTATACTAATAACAGCTTCTTGAATTGGATAATTTTATTTTGGACTTTTTTGTTCTTCTTCCTGTTTTCTCTTTCATGTAATCAATCTGTTGCTAAAATTCCACTCTAAATTTTCTGCAGAATTGTTTTTAGGATTGTCGTTTCTTCTTCTAAGGAACCTAGCAGGGGTGCCACAGCTGGATTAATAAAGAATTTGGAGCGAGAGAGATGAATGTCAGTGGAAGTAGATAATAGCCAACAGTTATAATCAATTTCCTTTGAATTAAATATTTTAATTGCTCCTCAAATCCAATGTCACTTAGAATCCTCACTGGATGTCGAATCTATGAATCAGGGTTAGCAGCTCATAAGGACTGTCCCCGCATGGCCCTAAGGTATTGGAAGAGGAGAAGGAGGAGGAGGCATTTCTCCTCCTAGTCCTTGCCATGGGCATTAACTACATGCTGCAGTCCAGGGCCATTCTGCATAATATACTGTGGGAAGACAAGGATGACATGAGAAGAGACTTTTAAAACGGCACATTTCTCCCTAAACACTGTAAATTTCTCATAAACAAGAAACACGTAGACTCACTTTTTCATTGTAGATGTCCCCAAGCATTGTACTTGCTCTCACAAAATCTAGGCTTTGAAAATTGTTTCTTGCAATTTTCACAAATTTTTTCAAGTATTTAATTGCTTCTGTCATCTCTCCTTGGCTAGAATGAATGAAACAGGAAGTCAATGGAGTATCATCTTATTTAATGTCACAGTAAAGAGGAAGTTTCTTGTGTCTTTGCTGTAGAAAATGCAAGATGGTTATCAGGATAATGAGATTTAATGTGTAAATACCAAATTAAAAATATATGGCTTGTTTTTGTTGGAGCATACATTGAGTTAAAACTGAAACTTTTAAATCCTCATGCATTGCTAATGGAAATGTAAAATGATACATTTTCTTGGAAAACAGCTTGGCAGTTCCTCAAAAACTTTAACATAGAGTTACCATATGACCCAGAAATTTTACTCCAAAATATATACCCAAGTGAAGCAAAAATATGTCAATACAAAAAGTCACATACATGAAAGTTCATAGCCACATTATTCATAATAGTCAAGGCATGAAAACAATTGAAATGTATATCAACTGATGAATGGGTAAACAAAATATGTTGTATATCTACAATGAAATATTATTCAGTCTTAAAAAAGAATGAGGTGGGCCAGGTGTGGTGGCTCACGCCTGTAATCCCAGCACTTTGGGGGGCCCAGGTGGGCGGATCACGAAGTCAGGAGATTCAGCCTATCCTGGCTAACATGGTGAAACCCCATCTCTACTAAAAATATAAAAAATTAGCAGGGCGTGGTGGCAGGTGCCTGTAGTCCCAGCTACTCGGGAGGCTGAGGCAGGAGAATGGCATGAACCTGGGAGGCGGAGCTTGCAGTGAGCCAAGATCGCGCCACTGCACTCCAGCCTGGGCAATAGGGCAAGACTCCATCTCAAAAAAAAAAAAAAAAGAATGAGATAGTGATACATGCAACATGGATGAAACTTGAAAATATGCTAAGTGAAAGAAGCCAGACAACAAAAGATCACACACGATATGAGCCCATTTATACAACATGTCCAGAATGGCAAATCCATGAGATAGAAAGTAGGCTAATGGTCGCTAGAGGCTGAGGAAAGTGGAGGATTGAGAAAAGACAAATAATGGGTACAAGATTTCCTTTTAGGGTGATTGAAATTAGATAGTGGCCATGGTTGCTTTTAAATGTAGACTTTTAAAGTCTACAATTCTTAAAGTCATAATTGTATAGCATAAGAATTATGTCTCACTAAAGCTGTTTTTTTAAAAAAAAACTTTTAAAAGTTTATAAAAGGTGAATACTAGCTTACTCTTGAAAGCATTCATTGGTAGTGAAAGCTCAGGTGTCACTAAAGTCACATATACAAGTGTTACATATCCTCACAAAATGTTCAGGAAGACATATAACTTCTAGCAGAGAATTTGGCATATAGTAAGCATTAATATACTTTTGAATGAAGTAATGTTGAAAATTTGAGAAGGGAGACACATATGCTGCACACATGAAAGCTAAGCATCCAGGTAAACTATGAGAACCTTAAGGCATATAGATGTTTGGAGTCTATGATTGTAAACTCCTGACTCTTGGATATTCTAGTAACATCAAGAAACTTTGGGAGCCTAGCAAATGTCCCAAAATTTGCTAGTTGCTGGGGAATAAGGTTCCTGTGCTTGAAGAGTTTCACTGTCAATTTGGAGAAATAAGTGTATAAATTCATACATGGGATCAACTGTGACAGGTACTGACTTGTATACAGTGCTTTGAAACCTGGAGTTCATTCATTCACCTATCCTCGTAAGAACACGTCTAGTGTTTTTTATTTTGTTTTTCTGGGTTTTCTAAATGTGACTCCAAATTCTTTTGGCTATTTCTAAACACTGAACCCACCTCTCAACTGGGGCTATTTAAAAGAACATGTTGCAAGTTCAGAAAGTATTTTCTTTAAAAAAAAAAAAAAAGGGATACATGTGTAGAACGTACAGGTTTGTTACATAGGTCTACCTGGGCCATGGTGGTTTGCTGCACCTATTGACCCATCCTCTAAGTTCCCTCCCCTCAATCCCCACCCTTCAACAGGCCCTGGTGTGTGTTGTTCTCCTTTCTGTGTCCTTGTGTTCTTAGTGTTCAACTCTCACTTACGAGTGAGAACATGCGGTGTTTGGTTTTCTGTTCCTGTGTTAATTTGCTGAGGATAGTGGCTTCCAGCTTCATCCATGTCCCCACAAAGCACATGATCTCATTCCTTTTAATGGCTGCATAGTATTCCATGGTGTATATGTACCACGTTTTCTTTATCCAGTCTATCATTGATGGGCATTTGGGTTAGTTCCATATCTTTGCTATTGTAAATAGTGCTGCGATAAACATACGTGTGCAAGTGTCTTTATAGTAGAATGATGTAGGTTTACTGAATCATTTTTTGTAGGATCCTTTGGGTATATATCCAGTAATGGGATTGCTGGGTCAAATGATATTGCTGCTTCTAGATCTTTGAGGAATCCCCATACTGTCTTCCACATTGGTTGAACTAATTTAACTTCCACCAACAGTGTAAAAGTGTTCCTGTTTCTCCACAGCCTCACCAGAATCTATTGTTTCCTAACTTTTTAATAATTGCCATTCTGACTGGCGTGAGATGGTATCTCATTGTGGTTTTGATTTGCATTTCTCTGAAGATCAGTGATGTTGAGCTTTTTTTCATGTTTGTTGGCTGCGTAAATGTCTTCTTTTGAGAAGTGTCTGTTCATATCCTTTGTTCACTTTTTGATGGGGTTGTTTTTTTCTTGTAAATATATTTAAATTCCTTGAAAATTCTGGATATTAGACCTTTGTCAGATGGGTGGATTGCAAAAGCATTCTCCCATACTGTAGGTTGCCTGTTCACTCTGATGATAGTTTCTTTTGCTGTGCAGAAGCTCTTTAGTTTAATTAGATCCCATTCATCAATTTTTGTTTTTGTTGCAATTGCTTTTGGTGTTTTTGTCATGAAGTTGTTGCCTGTGCCTATGTCCTGAATGGTACTGCCTAGGTTTACTTCTAGGGTTTTTATGGTTTGGGGTTTTACATTTAAGTCTTTAATTCATCTTGAGTTAGTTTTTGTATAAGGTGTAAGGAAGGGGTCCAGTTTCAGTTTTCTGCATATGGCTAGCCAGTTTTCCCAGCACCATTTACTGAACAGGAGATCCTTTCCCCATTGATTGTTTTTGTCAGGCTTGTTGAAGATCAGATGATTGTAGATGTGTGGTGTTATTTCTGAGGTCTCTGTTCTGATCCACTGGTCTATATCTCTGTTTTGGTACCAGTACCATGCTGTTTTGGATACCGTAGCCTTGTAGTATACTTTGAAGTCAGATAGCATGATGCTTCCAGCTTTGTTCCTTTTGATTAAGATTTTCTTGGCTGTACGGGGTCTTCTTTGATTCCACATGAAATTTAAAATAGTTTTCTCTAATTCTGTGAAGAATGTCAATGGTAGTTTGATGGGAATAGCACTGAATCTGTAAATTACTTTGAGCAGTATGGCCATTTTCACGATACTGATTCTTCCTATCCATGGAGATGGAATGTTTCTCCATTTGTTTGTTTTCTCTCTTGTTTCCTTCAGTAGTGGTTTGTAGTGCTCCTTGAAGAGGTCCTTCACATCTCTTGTTAGCCGCATTCCTAGGTATTTTATTCTCTTTGTAGCAATTGTGAATTCGAGTTCATTCATGATTTGGCTCTCTGCTTGCCTACTGTTGGTGTAAAGGAATACTTGTCATTTTTGCACATTGATTTTGTATCCTGAGATTTTGCTAAAGTTGCTTCTCAGCTTAAGGAGATTTTGGGCTCAGACAATGGGATTTTCTAAATATACAATCATGTCATCTGCAAACAGAGACAATTTCACTTCCTCTCTTCCTGTTTGAATACGCTTTATTTCTTTTTCTTGCCTGATTGCCCTGGCCAGAATATCCAATGCTATGTTGAATAGAAGTGGTGAAAGAAGGTATTCTTGTCTTGTGCCGGTTTTCAAAGGAAATGCTTTCAGCTTTTACCCATCCAATATGGTATTGGCTGTGGGTTTGTCATAAATAGTTCTTATTATTTTGAGAGATGTTCCATCAATACCCAGTTTATTGAGAGTTTTTAATATGAAGTGATGTTGCATTTTATTGAAGGCCTTTTCTGCATCTATTGAGGTAATTCTGTTCTTTTTGTCATTGGCTCTGTTCATGTGATGGGTTACGTTTACTGATTCACTTATGTTGAACCAGCCTTGCATCCCAGGGATGAAGCTGACTTGATCGTGGTGGATGAGTTTTTAATGTGCTGCTGGAATCAGTTTGCCAGTATTTTATTGAGGATTTTCACATTGATGCTCATCAGGGATATTGGCCTGAAATTTTCTTTTTTTTGTTGTGTCTTTTCCCGATTTTGGTATCAGGATGATGCTGGCTTCATAAAATGAGTTAGAGGAAATTCCCTCCTTTTCAATTGTTTGGAATAGTTCCAGAAGGAATAGTGTCAGCTCCTCTTTGTATATCTGGCAGAATTCAGCTGTGAATTTGTCTGGTCCTGGGCTTTTTTGGTTGTTAGGCTTTTAATTACTGCCCCAATTTCAGAGCTTGTTATTGGTTTATTCAGGGATCCAACTTCTTCCTGGTTTAGTCTTGGTAAGGTGTATGCATCCAGGAATTTATTCATTTCTTCTAGATTTTCTAGTTTATTTGTGTAGTGTTGTTTACCGTATTCTCTGTTAGTAGTTAGTATTTCTGTGGGGTCAGTGGTGATATCCCATTTATCATTTTTTATCGTGTCTATTTGATTCTTCTCTCTCTTCTTCTATATTAGTCTTGCTAGCAGTTTATCTATTTTGTTAATTTTTTCATAAAACCAGCTCCTGGATTCATTGATTTTTTGGAGGGTTTTTCGTGTTTCTATCTCCCTCAATTCTTCTGTGATGTTAGTTATTTCTTGTCTTCTGCTAGCTTTTGGATTAGTTTGCTCTTGCCTCTCAAACTCTTTTAATTGTGAGGTTAGGGTGTCTATTTTAGATCTTTCCCGCTTTCTCCTGTGGGCATTTAGTGCTATAAATTTCCCTGTTAACATTGCTTTAGCTGTGTCTTAGAGTTTCTGTTATGTTGTCTCTTTGCTCTCATTGGTTTCAAAGAACTTCTTAATTTCCATCCTAATTTCATTATTTATCCAGTAGTCATTCAGGAGCAAGTTGTTCAATTTCCACGTAATTTTGCAGTTTTGAGTGAGTTTCTTAATCCTGAATTCTAATTTCGTTGCACTGTGATCTGAGAGACTGTTTGTTATGATTTCAGTTCTTCTGCATTTGCTGAGGAGTGTTTTACTTCCAATTATGTGGTCAATTTTAAAATAAGTGCCATGTGGCACTGAGAAGAATGTATGTTCTGTTGATTTGGGGTAGAGAGTTCTGTAGCTGTCTACTAGGTCCACTTGATCCAGAGCTGAGTTCAAGTCCTGAATATTCTTGTTAATTTTCTGTCTTGTTAATCTGCCTAATACTGACAGTGTATTTTTAAAGTCTCCCACTATTATTGTGTGGGAGACTAAGTCTCTTTGTAGGTCTCTAAGAACTTGTTTTATGAATCTGGGTGCTCCTGCATGGGGTGCATATATGTTTAGAATAATTAGTTCTTCTTGTGGAATTGTTCCCTTTACAATTATGTAATGCCCTTCTTTGTGTTTTTGGATCGTTGTTGGTTTAAAGTCTGTTTTGTCAGAGACTAGGATTGCAACCCCTGCTTTTTTTTTTGATTTCCATTTGCTTGGTAAATTTTTCTCCGTCCCTTTATTTCGAGCCTGCGTGTGTCTCTGCAGGTAAGATGGGTCTCCTGAATACAGCACACCAATGGGTCTTCACTCCTTATCCAATTTGCCAGTCTGTGTCTTTTAAATGGGGCATTTGGCCCACTTACATTTAAGGTTAGTGTTGTTATGTGTGAATTTGATCCTGTCATCATAATGCTATGTGGTTATTTTGCACACTAGTTAATGCAGTTTCTTCATAGTGTCATTGTTCTTTATATTCTGGTGTGTTTTTGCAGTGGCTGGTATGAGTTTTTCCTTTCCATATTTAGTGCTTCTTTCAGGGAAGCACCAGGGAAGGCCTGATGGTAACAAAATCCCTCAGCATTTGCTTGTCTGGAAAGGATTTTATTTCTCATTCACTTATGAAGCTTAGTTTGGCTGGATATGAAATTCTGGATTGAAAATTCTTTTCCTTAAGAATGTTGAATATTGGCCCCCAATCTCTTCTGGCTTGTAGAGTTTCTGCTGAGATGTCTGCTGTTAGTCTCATGGGCTTCCTTTTGTAGGTGACCTGGCCTTTCTTCCTGGCTGCCGTTAACAGTTTTTCCTTCCTTTCGACCTTGGAGAATCTGATGATCATGTTTCTTGGGACTGATCTTCTCCTGGAAGAGAGATGGCATTCTCTTTATTTCCTGAACTTGCATGTTGGCCTATCTTGCTAGGTTGGGAAAATTCTACGGGATAATATCCTGAAGTGTATTTTCCAGCTTGTTTCCATTCTCCTCATCAACTCTGGTACTCCAATCAATTGTAGGTTCGGTCTTTTTATGAAGTCCCATATTTCTTGAAGGCTTTGTTCATTCCTTTTCATTCTTTTTTCTCTATTCTTGTCTGCATGTCTTATTTCAGTAAGGTGGCCTTCAAATTCTGATATCCTTTCTTCTGCTTAGCTGATTCAGCTGTTGATACTTGTGTATGCTTCATGAAGTTCTCGTGCTGTGTTTTTCAGCTCCATCAGGTTGTTTATGTTCCTCTCTAAACTGGTTATTCTGGTTAGGAATTCCTCTAACCTTTTATCAAGGTTCTTAGCTTGTTTGCATTGGGTTAGAACATGCTCCTTTAGCTCCTTGTAGTTTTTTATTACCCATCTTCTGTAGCCTACTTCTGCCACTTCATCCATTTGATCCTTCATCCATGTCTGTGCCCACATCCCTTGGCTGGAGGGAGGGGGCTCCCCTTCCCTGTGTGGCTCTCAGGTGGGCCACCACACCACACTGCTCTTGCCTCTCTCCGTGGGTCCTGCCTGCCTTCTAGTCAATTTTGATGACAGAATCTGGATACCTTGGTGGCTGGTGAAGGATTCACACACTTATTATGGTTTATTTTGATGGGAACCCCAGCTTCTAGTAGGCCATCTTGGCCCCACCCCCATGGTAGCATTTCTATATGCCCCAGAAGGTATTTTCAAAGAAGTTTACTTTAAACAAGTATTGGTAGGATTAGGGTTATCTCCTTGCATAACCTCCCAAGGTTTGGAAAACATTCATTTTCACAGGTAAACAGTGATATATTTTAAAAAATAAGTTAGATTACTTTAAACTCAAAATGAGTTATGGTGGAATTTAGAAAGATGTAGGTTTGAATCTCAGCTCAGCCTCTTAGATTAATAACTTTGATCATACTAAAGTTATGAAACTGAAGAAAACTTTTGTTTCCTCATTTCAAAAATGGCCACAAGTTGCCGTGGGATTAAAAACTGTGTAAATGTATAGCTTGGCATGTAGTAGGGATTCAATAAATGGCACTAGTGTTATTATTATCTCTCAGTGAAATAAACAACTACCATGTTCACAGCTCTCTACTTGACATTGTCTACCACAGGCCAAGAGGCAAATTCAATTTAGCTAAGCAATCCTTCTTGAAAACATTCATCATGTGATGAGTTAAACACTCTGATTTTAATGTATGCTCTGCAAATCAGTCACATAAAGTCCTGGTGTCTATTTTTTAAGGGGCAAAATCAAAAAGCTAACATTTTTTGTTTACTTGAGTATCAGGTACTATCAAATACATTTTTTTTCCTCTTACTGGTAAAAGAGTCTTCTACATATTAGAAATAGGATGAAATTTTATGTTACCGCAGCTTTGAATACTACTTTTTATAATTCTGTCCTCATACAGCATTTTCATACTAAAATTATGATCGATCTTCCACATATAGGCATAGGTCAATTCTCCAGAAAAATCATGAATTATTGGAGGAAATTTTCAAATGCAGGTATAGAGTAAAATATAATGAGAGGTTCACCGATTATTTTAATTTAAATATTTGTTTTGTGAAACTAAAAGTTATTGAGAGAGCTTGAGTATAAAATATTAATAAAGAAAATACATTATTTAGAATTTTGAGCGAAATTGTGGATTTCTAGGGCTAAAAATGTTCTATCAAATTGTTAATTTTTCACACTCTTTCCTAGGCTATACTATTCAAGAAAAAATTGATGGGGGAAAAATGATGACTTCTCTGAATATCACTTCAAAACCTTAGGGAAAATTATTATTATTAATTATTTAGCTAAGATGGACTAACTGAAGCTTATTTATGTTCATTTTTCTAAAAACCAATATATTTTTGAAGAAAGTACATTTTGAATTAGATTTGGCCTGCTGAGGATTGTTAAATCAAGATATATACAAACAAAGAAACAAGCAAAAAAACTAAGTTTAGAGTATGAGAAACACAAAATAGTATAAATAAAACTATTGCTGGGTAATTCATGTCATTTTTCCCAAAGGAGCAACAGATCTCCAAAACATACAAAATTATCTGGAACTTGCTCTAACAAATAATGCTAGGGAAAAAAGTCTTATTATTGTAAGTCATTTGCTTTACTCAATGAATGTACAGGTCTACAGCCGCAAAGTCGTTAATGCAACATCTGAAATATTAATATTATGTGCTGGTTAAAGGTTTTCCCAATTTAAAAGTTAGCAACAGATTTAGAAGCCATTCTTTTTATGGAAGGGAAAACATCAAATATTTTCTTACAGAAAGGCTACAGCTTATTTGTATAAGTTAAAGGACAAGGTTAAAATGTTAGATAAATATTAATTCCAGTTTTCTA
This sequence comes from Hylobates moloch, assembly GCF_009828535.3. Lineage (NCBI taxonomy): Eukaryota > Metazoa > Chordata > Mammalia > Primates > Hylobatidae > Hylobates > Hylobates moloch. Next base: position 137,886,558 of record NW_026652278.1, read on the forward strand.
TATGCAGTGCACAGGTGCAACTTGAACAGCATATTATATGGTATAATCATTAAATTCATTCAACCAGACCTTAGAGAGTTAAAAACATATATTCGGAGGAACAGGACTCCTCGGTCCAAAGAATGAGAATGAAACAGTGCAGAATATTTGTGTATCAAGGTGATTCCAGTTTCCAAATGGGAAAACAGGACCGTTAACACCCACGTCCCTTGACAACTGTCCAATTATGTATATCACACTTGGCCTACTGTTTGCAGTAGAAGTAATCAATAAAGGATGTGGTTGAGTGAACATAGATTTTGGTTGAACCAATGCATGAAAACTTAATCATTTACTCAGAGAGAAGAAATCAAATAGAGCAGAGATGAAACAGCCACTAAGGGGTTTGTTGATTGTGCCACCAAGTTTGTGGGCCACAGATGAAAGTAATAAGGCAAATGGGATCAGTGACAGGAGAAAATGCAAAAAGCTGTTCTTAATTTCATGAATTAATAGATATGTTTTGATGTATTTTTTTGGTCATTTTTAGGAAATTTCACATCAAAGCCTGGATGTTCCATTTTAAAGAATATATGAAAATTACTAGGGCGTGTCATTTCTCTCAAGCAAGAAAAAATTAATTTTCAGCTATAACAGAAAGGTAATTTTCACCCTTGAAACTTTGTACTGATTGATTTAAAGATATCCATTGTGGAAAGTTTTCTAGGAAATAATTTAACTCGAGTTTGCAAGAAAATTTACAATTGGTTTGGAATAAACCCAGAGATGGGTTAGTTGTGACCAATATGTATTAAACGTATTTTTGTGAATTTTTTTCTCTGTATTCTTTTAAATAATCTGAGTATTTTGGAAAGTTGTGGCATTTCTGTAAATGAACTACTTCAGTAAATGAGGCAAAAAAAGAAATGCCATAAGGAAAATACAGGGATTTTCCCTCTCTGTATTTACTCAAACTGTCTGTATAATAATAATACTTACTTGTAATCTCTCAACTCACTTTCTCTTTGTTTTATGGACCATAATTCTAGCTTTTATTGTAGTTTCACAAAGCAATTGTTAGTATTTTAGAACATCAACTCTTTTCTTCACTATTATTTCAAGTAGGGAAAGAATGACATTATAAATGCTTATTTTCTGCTATGCTGCTTAAAGTCTTATGCAATTAATATTATTCAGATCAATGGCAAAAATAACAAAACTTGTTCACTTACTAACACCTTCCCCAATAACTCTAACACCAAAGCTGTATCTATTAATAACATCACCAGACAGGCAACTCTGTATTACCAAATCCTCAGTCTTGAGGGATTGTGGTGTGTTTTTCAATTGAGGGCTTAGTATAAATTCTTATAACCATTTTAGAAGCTTCCAGCCTTAGATCTTATTCACCGTTCATGCACGCTTAGCTGATGGCCTTAGACACATACTTATCCTAGACATGGCTATCCTCTTCCATTTCCTTTAAAGATATAAAATATGTTTATAGAGATAGGGCTACCATTAGTGAAACTTGTGCAATTGCACAGGTTAGGAAAAAGAGATTTAGAGGTGATGCTAAGCTTCATATGCAACTTGATTTATTTCTCAGCTACCACCACCATAATTTCCTCTATTTGGGCTGTAGTCTGTTTCTTGCATGTTGCTACTAACCTGAGAAGGACAATTTAGGGCTATGAAAGGGCTGGTACATGTGTGTGTTTGTGTTTATGTGTGTGGGTATGTGCATGTGTGTATGTGTGCACATGCATGTTTACTGAAGGATATCAAGCCTTTCAAGCAAAATGTTCTAAAAATGATCACAGAATTTACATCAACGCATTTATACTATGAGTGGACTTGATTTAATAATGCCTTGCGCTATTCAGGATGCTGTTGTCTGTCTTGCAGAATTTTAGGTTTGGAAACATCTGCCTGTTAGTAGATCACCCTTTTGAATTATTTTGCACAGATGTTGAAATAATATGTGGAGGCTTGCACTCCCCTGAGTGCTCCTCTATAACCAACAACAATGCTGCAAAATCACAGATTCGGATTGGAAAGCTGGTTGTAGCCTTGGGACACTTTTTCACTATGACCTCAGAATAAGCATCCCCTGCACGGTCTTGTGCATTGTGGCATTGTATAACATTATAAAATTAAGAATCCATGTCTACCATGAAATCACTGGTAGCTTTATTTTACTTTAGTAGATGGGAATTCTTTTTTTAATTAATTTAAAAAAATAGAGATAGGTTCTCACTATGTGGCCCAGGCTGATCTCAAATTCCTGCGCTCAGGTGATCCTCCCACTTTGGCCTCCCAAAGTGCTGGGGTTACAAGTGTGAGCCATTGTGCCTGGCCAGGAATTCTTATAAAAAGAATTAGTTTACTTGGCATAAAAGTAAAATGGGGATAAATCTTCTTACTCCTTTAAATGTTTGCCCTAAGGCACATTGGCAGGCTGCTGAGAGTGTTGGAACAGAACGGTCCCCAGTCCTACCCAAAACAAATTCAACTTCATGATATATCAAATATAGCTGTATCCTGTCCCACTCCCAAGCTCCAAATAATACTTAAATAGGCAAATTAAAACATCAGATTACCTGGTAGTGCCAAAATTCACCAGATAATTGTTCAACTCTTCACTTAGCCTTGACTGAATCGACCAGGAATTCAAATCCTGGGAAGGAGGCTAAAATATTCCAGAAAAGAAGTAAGGCTAAGAGGTGAGAATTATTTGAAGACAGGCTCATGTCTCCGGAAGTTTCAAAAATAATTATAAAGACCATCAGTAACCAAAGGGACATTTCAATATTTGTCCAGTGACATTGTAAGTGCTTAGTAGATGTTTATAAATAAATTTTCCCCTTGAAGTTTTATCTCTTTATTAATTAATTAATTTATTTTTACGATGAGGTCTTGCTATGTTGCCCAGGTTGGAATCAAACTCCTGGGCTCCAGGGATCTTTCCGTCTCAGCCTCCCAAGTAACTGGGATCACAGGCACCCACAACCACACCCAGCTTATCTCTCTAGTTATGCTGGAACACAACGGAAATGTCATTTTGTAAAAATTATTTTATAGGCCGGGCGCGGTGTATCAAGCCTGTAATCCCAGCACTTTGGGAGGCTGAGGCGGGCGGATCATGAGGTCAGGAGATCGCGACCTTCCTGGCTAACACGGTGAAACCCCGTCTCTACTAAAAAATACAAAAAATTAGCCGGGCATGATGGTGGGCACCTGTAGTCCCAGCTACTCAGGAGGCTGAGGCAGGAGGATGGTGTGAACCCCAGAGGCGGAGCTTGCAGTGAGCCGAGATCGTGCCACTGCACTGCAGCCTGGGCAACAGAGCGAGACTCCAACTCGGAAAAAAAAAAAAAAATTATTTTATAAACATGTTAGGGGACACATTTATATGCTACTACAAAACAAAGCAAAGAATCCAATCCTTTTCTGCTGATTTTTGGGCAGTGATAACAGCAAAGTCAAGTAATTTCATAATCAAAATGTACAACCAACAGAGTTGGTTAGTTCCAAATAGACATAAATCGAATTCTTATCAGTCTCTTCTTTGTATTCAACCATCTGCATCTGCTGGGTTGTTGTTTGGAAGTAAAAGTTTTTAAAAATGGCTGAGTTGGTCTTCCATGGACTAGTTACCAATCTTTATTTAGAAGGATCATAACACTCACAGGCTGCTTGCCTTATCCATGACTGGCTCTGTCTTTCTTGGGTAAACACCCATACTCTCCTTCTTTTCCTTTTTTTTTGAGACAGAGTTTCATTCTTGATGCCCTGGCTGGAGTGCAATCTCAGCTCACTGCAACCGCCACCTCCCAGGTTCAAGTGATTCTCCTGCCTCAGCCTCCTGAGTAGCTGGGATTACAGGAGCCCTCCTCCATGGCCAACTAATTTTGTGTGTGTGTGTGTGTATGGTATTTTTAGTAGAGAGGGAGTTTCACCATGTTGGCCAGGCTGGTCTCAAACTCCTGACCTCAGGTGATCTGCTCACCTCGGCCTTCCAAAGTGCTGGGATTATAGGCGTGAGCCACCGGGCCTGGCCTCTCCTTCTAAATATGTCTGTGTTCCTAAACCATTTATCCAGTGATGACTGTATTTTATTTATTTTGTAGGATATCTTTAATTTCATTGGTACTGATATTTTAAACTATGATTATCATATTAGTAATGGTACTTATATAATGATTCCAATTTTACCCACTAGGTACTTTTTAATGTTTCAAATGCCTTTCAAATAACAATTTTACTTTTAAAACACCTCCTTGTATGTGTTTACAACTGAAATACAAATGGGAAGAAATTAGAACTTAACACAATCTATATTACTACAGTTACTGCAACCAACATTACTATTATTAAAAAGCTATATCTTGGATATAAGATAACATAGTAAAAACCAAGGCCTTAACTGGTAACTTTTCTTCTTGTTACTATTTCTTAAGTCATAATGCTACTCTATAACAATCAAATGGAGTAAACAATGATTGCAAGACAATGACTGAAGGGTGAATGATATATCTTCCATGGAAAAACAGGTATCAGAAGTTGTTCATATATCTAAAATTCTCTGTTTTAAATGAAATATTGGGAATATTGGTTTTAACCCCAATTGTTTATCCAGATGTGCTCAAAGGAGAGATGTCTTAATGGAAAAGCATGACTGAAGCATAAATGGAAACTTTCCTCAAAGAAGAGATCTGGAAAGGTTATGGTGAGCCACAGCCACTGACGCGTACTACATATTTCTGTGCTCTCTGCTTTCTTAACTTGTGAGATGTGACCCGATATTTTTCTCTTTTATTCAAGGTCATCACTAAATTTACAGAAAACCAAAAAGAAAATAATACGAAGGAGGCACAGACAAAGAAGAGTTTAGATGCGTATTTTAAAATACCAAACTGGTTTAAAATAACTTACGATGAAAGGGTCACTTAAGAAGGGCACTGCTTAAAATTTAAGCAGGCAGTAATGGAAAGCGACAGACCTCAAACAATTTAAGCCTTTCACAGTTGAGTGAATTCACAGTGACAGCAAGACCAGGATGTGCTAACTTACCTCTGCAGGACCTTGGCTATGGCTTCATAGCCTCTCCCCAGACTGAGATCATCATCCAGGTCTGTGGAGATTTTACAGTAAGTGTCAAGGACCTATCAGGAAGAGAAATACATATTGAATGTATAGCACAGCCAGATACGCTGATGTTTCATTTCATAACAGAAAAAATTAAAATCAATAGTTGTTTTTAATGTCTCTATAAAAAATTTTGTTGATTAAAAATTCATGTTGGTTTGGTTCATTTTTATCTACAGTATAACTTGTTTTGTGGCAATCTCTTTAAGCCATGACAGTGAGGCCTTACTTTTGGAAAAAATAATTCTTTTCTTGCATAATTGCCCAAATCTTCCAATTTATATAACTTAGGTGTGAATAAATAATTGAATGGTTTTTACATTATTTTAAAATACGGGACTATTATCTAAGGTAATATAAGGCAGATCATAATATTCTACTATGATAGCTTAAATATCACTTTTCTTTCCATAAATAGCTATTTGAAAAGCATGAATTTAGGTGCCAGGCAATTTCTAAATCTATCATTTTATTAGATGCATAGCTCACAGTTTGTGCATGTATACAGTTTACACTAAAAATATTTCTTACAAATGTATTTCATTACCAACAATCTCTTCAATAATCAAAAGATTACAGCTGCCACAGCCAAACATGTGATCTTAATTTAATTTAATACTGACATCATCTGTATGGTACAATTTTCCCTTTTCCTTTTTTCCCTCTTTCAATGGCCAGAAGGAGAAAAATACATAAAACAGAATCCCCATTCTTCCTTTTTCCTTCATTATTACTTGACCCAACCTATTACACACATGAGGACACAGGAAATCTCCAAAGACCTCTATGGAAATCCTTTTTGCACATTTTCTAAGAAAGAATTAGCAAAAGTCATTTGACGGCATTTGGAAGACAGAGTCAGTGTGAGGGATGACATAAAAACACCTTGTCTGCTACTGCCTGAATCAGGCAGCCTAGAAGGTTTAAGTCTGAGAGGCAGGGCTGATATTTTATTTGCTTTCTTAGTGTCAATATTTGGGAAATAATTTCAATGAGGCTATTGCGACACTTCATAAAATTTGAGTTTCATGTGATTTGCAAGTGATTTCTTGACATAATGCTGTTGTTAAAACTTATGGCTATATACTGACCCAGGGTTTTAATTCCTGCTAAAACCACAAAGTTCAAAACTTTGGGGTTTTTTTGTACTTTAGAAACGTATTTATTCTTAATTAATAAATAATAACATATCTATCACCTCACCAAATTAACACTTGTTAATGTGGTGAGAATGTTAAAAATGTATTCTTTAGCAATTTTGAAATATACATTATTATTATCTTTGATTTTCATTTTTAAGTCTCTTTTTTTATTATTATACTTTACCTAATGTTAAATGACGAGTTAATGGGTGCAGCACACCAACATTTTTAAGTCTCTTAATGACCCTTGTGTAAACCTGAGAATATTCTTTTCACCATCTTACATAACAAGTAGCATTTAGATCTAATCTGATATGAATTGACATAGGCCTTTCTGAGTTAAAGGGCAGTACCTCTGAATTTTGTGAATTTATAAGAGATCTTTTGGAACCCTAATATCAAAATATTTAGGAAAAGATTTTCTGGTGTCTTTTTAAGGTCCATATAGTTTATATGACATTCTAGAAGTTTAAAGTAAAGATTGAATATAATTATATTTTCTGCCAAAATAGTTCATTTGTTTTTTTTCTGCAAATACTGTTATTGTGTCTCAGGCACTATGTTAGACCGTAGGATCTTAAGTAGATGAGAATATGCCTGTAACCCTCAAGGCATTTACAGTTCAGTGCTCCAGACTTTGGACTGATACAACTGTGTGAATTAAAAATGACTGAAGACAGGTTTCTCCAGGGCTAAAGCTGTGCTTATACTGCACCACTCTCTCATGACCCTGATCTCCATGGGCTCTGAAGCACATGGCAACAATCAGAGGTGCCCAATTTTATCTGTGAGGTGTGACTCTTCAACCCATGGATAGACGGGTAGGTTCCCAAGAAATTTTGGGTAGATACTTCAGTGTTGATGGCTCCTATCCCACACCACTGTGCCATAATTCCTGGGAGCAGAGGGGCAAAAAACAGCTTTGGCCTTGCACTTGATTCCATAATAGCTTCCCAATGGAGACCGATGTGGCCTGCTGAAATGAACACTAACCTTAGAATAAGAACACTTGGATTCATGTCCTAGCCTTCCATACCCAACACATTTGGGCCAGGAAATCTCTTTAAGTTGAATTCCCTCATAGTAAAAAAGAAAATCTACCTCTGAGAATGGTTGTGATGCTGTGAGATAATATAAAGTGCTATGTAGATATTAGGACAAGAATTCTTTGGGAACCTGTTAATTAGCCACCAGTGAACAGCTCCTGGTAGGAGTATCCCTCCTCAAAGTAAAGACAACTGATCTTTTTGTGGTTTGAGAGAGTGTGAGTATTTCCTTAAACAATTTACAGAAAAACAGGAAATATATAGGCAGTAGGACGAGTACAGTTCATTACTGACCAAGTAGGGAAAATGTCTATCACATGAAATCCACATGAGGGTCTTGCAAAGGAGCTGCTCTAAATCAAAGACACACCCTCTGATCCTCTGGAACATGAGCTGCAGTGGGAGAGAGGAGTGCATACAGGTGAAATCACGAAGAGATTACTAGACAAAGCCCAGTGCATTGGTGAATTGTGTAGTTCAAACTAAAGAGAGTAGGAGGGTCTTCATTAAAATAAAAAAGCATTAAAATAAGTGGAAAAATAACATGATACTATAAATTCTGTAGAAGATACAGATGTTTTAATTTACAAGAAAAACTAGATCCTATTAAAAAGTGGGCAAAGGAGGCGAACAGACACTTGAAAAGATGACACGCATGTTGCCAACAAGCATATGGAAAAAAGCTCAATATCAGTGATCATTAGAGAAATGCAAATCAGAACCACAATGAGATACCATCTCTTATGAGTTGGGATGGCTATTATCAAAGTCAAAAAACAACATATGCTGGCAAAGATTGTGGAGAAAAGAGAATGCTTACACACTGTTGGTGGGAATGTAAATTAGTTCAACCATAGTGGAAAAGTGTGGCGATTCCTCAAAGGGCCAGAAACAGAACTACCATTCAACCCAGCAATCCCATTACTAGGTATATACCCAGAGGAATATAAATTATTCTACCATAAAGACACATGCATGAAAAGGTTCATTGCAGCACTATTCACAATAGCCAAGACATGGAATCAACCTAAATGCACATCAATGCTCACTGGATAAAGAAGATGTGGTACATATACACCATAGAATACTATGCAGCCATAAGAAAGAATGAGATCATGTCCCTTGCAGCAACATGGATGCAGCTTGAAGCCATTATCCTTAGTAAACTAGCACAGAAACAGGAAACCAAATACTGCATGTTCTCACTTATAAGTGGGAGCTAAATGATGAGAACTCATGGATACAAAGAAGGGAACAACAGACACTGGGGACCTGCTTGAGAATGGAGGGTGGGAGGAGGAATAAGACCAGAAAAGAGAACTGTTGGGTACTAGACTTAGTACCCGGGTGATGAAATAATCTGTAAAATAAAGCCCTGTGACACAAGTCTACCTATATAACAATCCTGCACATGTACTGCTGAACTTAAAAGTTTTTTAAAAAGATACAGATGTTTTGTACTGATTTATAGTAGGCAACTTTATCTGCTTAAAGCAGGTAAGGTATAATCTACAAATTAATAAATATTGATCAACTTGAATCACTAGACAAAGAGTAGAACCACTTTTACAAAGAATACTTCAAGTATTATAAGAAAACACAGTGTGGCAATCTGAGGGGTGCACTGCACTTGACTGACTATCCCTGTGGCAGATAATATGTTGGAAACAGAGCCAGGATCAGGATGGTTAAAATCTAGCATTGCAAATCAGAGATAGGCAAACATAAAGGATCTCCAGGTACAAATATTTTGATGAATTGAAAATATATATAATATATAAAATATAAGTGAATTTGTCTATCTTTAAAGTTCACAGGAACTAACTTAACTTTTGGCAAAAGACAGAGGAGAACATTAATTTAGCATGCTACTATGTAAGTTTCAATGGACACCAAACTACATGATACCAAAGTTACCAAAGTTGGCAAAGTCAGTTCATACACCTAATAAGAACTGAGTGCTACATGGCCACTCTATCCAATTGCTCCAATAATTTCAGTGAGTAATGAAGATGAAGCTTTGAAAACAATTTCTGTGACTTCAAAGAAAACAGACTATCTTCTTACCAAAATGAAATAGATGTACTTGGTAAAAACATTTTCAAATAAAATCCAAAGTTCTTAAAATAAAATAATTGCATTGCTCACCTAAAAACAAAACCAGTAGAATACTCACCAGAAAAAAATGAGAGTGTACAAGAGAACAATGCTGGGGATATGCTACAGATTATTTGAAGAAGTGTTGTTGTAAAATGAAATTTAAGGATTATTAATTTATTTTTACTGCAAGAGCCTAAGGGAATATCGGATTTAAGTCAAAGATTGTCAACCGTCAAAAAAAATTAGAATATCTATCTGTCTTAGAGAAAGTAGAAAAATATCCTTGCCTTCTCAGAAGATAGGAATTTAAAATTTATAAGAATAAATTTTGTGCCTGAGCTTTGGCCCCTTTAAGGAGACACATACGAAGACATCACTAGGTCTAATAATTTCAAGAACCCAGTTGTCTTTTTCCCTTTCTATGCTTAGGGCTACCAGTTAGGAGGGTACCTTGGACAGACAAAAATGAACTACAGTTGACTCTTGAACAATACAGGTTTGAACTGCATGAGTCTACTTAATGCGAATTTTTTTCAACCAAATGTAGATCGAAAATACAGTATTTGAAGGATTGGGAACCTGCCTGTAGGAACAACTGTATTTGGTATTCATCCTCCTTCCTGACTTCCTCTGTTTTCCTATTTCTCACCCCACTGCAATTCCTCTCTTATATACTTTTATTTTAGAAACCATTAAAACATAAAATTCTACCAATCTTGGCTATTATGTTCGTTTTAACAACTGAAACTTTAAACCACTATGAGAACTATCACTTCAGGCCTACCATTTCCAAATTAGATGGAACTGTCCCCTGACCCCTCTGTCCAGCCAGCCATTATAAGAAAACACTGTTCCAGTTAATTTGTTTTAAAAAAGTTTAAAGACCACTGTAGAGTCACACAGAGTTGTAGGAAATAATACAGAGTGATCCCATATACCCTTTGCTCCGTTTTATCCCAGTGATGACTTTTTTCATAATGATAGTATAATATCACAATCAGGGAAATGACATTGATATATACCCACTGGCCTTATGAGTACTATGTGCTAACCAAATGAGTGCTAGTACTTGATAGTGCAGTAGAGAAATTATAGATAATAATTATATATTTCAAAATAGCTAGGAAATTGTAGTTAATAATCATTTATTGTATATCTAAAAATAGCTAAAAGATTTGTAATCTTCCCAACACAAAGAAAAGATAAATGTTTGAGGTGATGTAGATCTCAATTACCTTGATTTGAGTATTATATATTTTATACAGGAATCCAAATGTCACAGGTAACCCCCAAATATGTACAGCTATTATATACCAATAAAAATGTTTAAATTTCACTGGCCTTATTCAGATTTCACTGGTTTCACATGAACTCGTGTGTGTGTGTGTGTGTGTGTGTGTGTGTGTGTGTGTGTGTGTGTAAGTTTTATGCTATTTTATCACATGAATATATTCATGTAGCCACCACTGCAATCAAGATGCAGAAAAATTCCATCATACAAGGATGCCTCATGATATTCTTTCCTAGTTCATTTTTTGTTTGCTCCTTAAAAAAGAAAAAAGAAAATGATAAAGGAAAATCTTTTTTTTCTCTTTTCCTTGGGTAAAAGTTCTTCCTTGGGAAAAATTCTGCAATAATTTGGCATCTCTTTTCTACCCCTTTGGTGCACCTCCTTTAACTTGAGCACTTGTATTTCCCTGGCAATTTCCTCAGCTAAGTGACAGGAAAAAAGGAGTTGACTAAATTAATTCATACTTATACTTAGGTGTGAATGACTCAAACATCATTAACTCTGGCAGAGGAAGTTGCAGTTTTAAAAAGAAAATGTTTGTTAGCCCCACATCATTTCTTCTAAACTACATTTTATGCAGTTTAATAAAGTGCAGTAAGATAATTCAGACAGTGTGCAGCAGGAAAATATGGGGGCAAAGGTTATAAAATAAAAAGCCAGCTTCCCTGTCTTCAACTCTAACCCTTGATATGATCTCTTAATCTTTTAAGTGGGTACTGGTTTTTATTTTTTATTTTTTTATTTTTAATTTTTTTTGGTCTACTGTGCATTTGTGTTTTCTAGAAGCTCCACAGCTTTTTCACAATGTCCCTTATCACATAAGTGTGGAAGAGACGACAAAAGGAAGAGGGAAATGTGCAGCAGCAGATGTGATCCTGGTAAAGTGAACTGCAGCTATTTCCATTCCACCTTGTTATCACTTTCTTCATAATGCCCAACCTTCAGAACCAATGTATTATGCAAAGAACTCTTCCAGTATATTCCATTAGATGTGGCTGCTAGATATAAAATTATATTTCTGCTCTTAAAGACATTACTATGTAAGGAAATAAGACTTACAGACGTTGAAATTATATAGTGCCGTAAGTCTGTATAAAGGGCTAAAAATTTAGTCCAAAAACATTAATCCATTACACAAATACTGAGTGTCTTTTACGGGCAAAGCCTTGTTCTGGGTGCTAGGGATACAGCAGCCAATAATATAAAATCCCTGGCCCATTGCAGCCTACATCGTATTTGGGCAACGGGAAGACAATTTGTAATGAAATAAATAGATAAATGAATTTCAGATAGTTGTAAGAACTACAAAGGAATACAACCAGGAGAAGCTTCATATAAGAACTCTATAATAACTCTATCTTCATGTAAGAACTCTATCTGTATTTTAAAGGAATAATAGAATTGGGGAAGCTGGAGCAAGTCTGGAAATGAGAATAAATGATACAATGAGAAAGAAGAGAAAGCTTTGCTAGGATACATAGATGCAGCAATGTTCAATAAAAAGTGTGCTTTAAAAAGCATTCACAGAATGTTTGTCTAGTAGTGTGGACTAAGTTATTGCACTTTCAACGGATATATTAAGGAACAAACTTTCAAACGGCAATTTATCTTTTTGATTTCAAAGAAAGTATTTAATTGTTGTTGAGAAGGTAAGGCAGGTCATTCATTTTCATCCCTTTATTCTACGTGCACATAACAGTAGTCTTTTGCAGGACTTTAAAAAAATTCATAGTTTTTGTCTTTCTACTTGTGAGCACCTCAACATGTTTGGTGAAATTTGCCGCATTCAAGATGGTGCAGGTGGCTGCCTCGTTTTCTGTTATTCCAAGTTTTCAAGATTTTATTCAGCATTGTTCCTGTGCCTAGGGAAAAGAGAGGAAGTATTTTTCTTTCTCCCTCTGGCACAGCACTGTGCATGCACAGCTCAAACTACTATGACCAGATCACACAGGTCAGTGACATGAGATTTAAATGGGCCTCTGGTCTGTGGCTGGTGACCTTAACTACCACTATTTCTGTGTGAAGAAAACAAACAAGCAAAAAAATACCATAGAGGCCATCATATGAAACAAGTTCTAGAATGTAGCCTATTTGAGATGGGAGTTTTGCAATTTTGCAAAAACTCCAATGAACACGAATCTTTTTTTTTTTTACTTATTTTTTTTTCCTCTGTACCTATTCCTTTCTCTGCTTGCCACCCTTCCCATTGTTCTTTCTTCCTGAGTTAACTCAATATTTGAAGCAGTAAGGACTCCTACTCTGAAGACATAGACCAGGCCTTGGAGGAGCCTTGTGAGGTAATGAAATCTTCCTCCGGGTGTTCAAATTTTCTCCAAACATCATAGGCTTTTGAGCCTGGCAGGTGTTCTACTGAGCTGGCTGACAGGTGCCAGATGACTTATCTCTCTGGGCCCGTTTCCTCAGGTGCAAAATGGAAATGAATAAAGCCTACCTTGAATGGGTGTTACAAGGTTCCAATAAGATTGGGTATGTAGAAGTACTGTCTGAGGATTTGAACAAAACAACTGCCTAATTTGCCTTAGTGCTTATCTAACCTAGTTGTTCTCAAATGGGGGTTATTTTGCCCTTGCCAGATGGCATTTGGCAATGTCTGCAGATGTTTTAGGTTGCTATAATTATTGGGGGTGTGCTACTAGCATCTAGTGAGTCAAGGGCAAGGATGCTGCTAAACATCCTACAATGCACACCATAGCCTTCCCCATAGCAAATAATTATGCAGCTCAAAATGTGCATAGTGTCACTGTTGAGAAATCCTCAGCTGGCCTTTGCTTGAACAATTTTCATGATAGAAAATTATTTCCTAGTGAGGCTAGCCATTCAATCACTGGAGAGTTACCTGAGGAAAACAATGGTTCAGCTCAGGCAAAATCTTTAACTCTCACCTGCTAGCCAAGGTTGTGCTTTGTGAGACAGCAAAATAAGCCCATTCCTCTTCTCGTGACAGTCCTCCCAATATTGAAAGGTGGCTGTTTTCCCTCCCCAAACCCCACAGACTTATAGAGTCATGCAGGACACTCTGAAATAAATGAGAATGAAACCCCTACAGGTTAGCCATATTTGGATGCTTTGTTTCCAGTTTTGTCTACAAGTCTAAGAGAACCAGAAGAGTTTAAATAAACCCACCTAGATCAAAAATTGTCTATAAAACCATAAAGAGCATCAAACAGATTTCTCTGTTAACAAGAAGTTACAAGTCCTTTGCCCAGGGTACATTTTTTATGCGTTTCTTCCTTCCCCACCATAAAAAGTCAGCATAGCTAATATTGTGTTATACATCCCCTACACAAAATCCAAATTGTGTCATTTTATAACTAAAGTTTAGCACTATTCTCCATACAGTGCATTACTTTGAGGAAAAAAAGGTAAAGATACAGATTTATACTTATGCAATGAGAAATACAGAAATAAAAAATCAAGTTTGCCATCTCGAGCTTGAAATCATTGTCAAATCTTATTGGAAATACATTTATTCTGATTTCTGGCAATCTAACCTCCTTTAGCCATTTCACAGTTGGTGAGCAGAGAGGATGTTTCTGCCTCATTTACAGTGTCTGAACATGATTCAGACAATCAACTGCAACATTAGTCAAAGGAATCAGTGGCTAATGATTTCTGACAAGCACTGCAGTAACAGGCTGAGGACCAGACTGGGCAGCCATAGCATTCAGGGATGTTTTAGAGAAGCCAGCAAATAGGCACTGGTGGAAGATAATACACATGAAGGCAAATAGCAGGGGCCCCAAGTCACTTAAAGGCTCTTACATACTTTATGAAAAGTATCTGACATGCAATATAAAAACACTAATTCTTTTCTACAAATATATTATCTTGAATGGACACTGAGGACAATTAGGGATGTAGCTTTGTAAACTATAATACACAAAAGTGGTTACATCTTTTGCATTCTGCTGAAACTACACTCTTAAATTGGGAATAGTCTGGCCTTATAATTATTAATATTGCTCATTTGAGTATGCACACTTTCTCCCTGAAATCCATGACTCATCATTCAGAGTATCTCCATACATTGACTGCTTACATTGCCCAACACCTGAAGTGGAGGCTGTATGGTCAAGGGCAGGAAGGGCTGAGTATTGCAAGACATGCGCACTAGTGTCTCTTCTGCCATGAGCTCCTTGTGTGACTATGGGCAAGTCACTTGGTTACCTTGTGCTTCAGTTTACAAGTCTACTAGATGATGGAGATGAATCAAATGGTCTCAAATTCTCCCTTCCAAAAGTATGATTTGGATTTTGGAAGTCTACATTGATATTTTTAATAATCAAACATATGTCCTAATTGTTTTCAATAATTTATCTTTGGCTTCAAAATTCCTGATCAATTTACTTTATCTCTTTAAACTTTCTCTTCAAGAAGCAAAGGGATGAATCGGTATATTTAACTGAAATTTTATTTTCATACTCTCTCCTCATTTGATAAGTCCTGCAGAGTTTTAGGGAACTGCTTTTTTAAAATGTCCCTACATTAGAATAAATGACAGAAAGGAAAGCTCAATTAACAATGCTATTTGGTTAATATTAAACAGCAGTTAAACGTAATAATCAGTGCTGTACAAAAATAACAAATTTTTGTTTTACAGTCAGAAGTTTTTAATAATTTGATGAAAATCAAGATTAGCCTTAAATGTAATAGCCTGATTAAGAATACCCAATTATCTTTCACATGCTAAGAGTTTATATTGTCTTTTCAAAAGCTGTGAAAACATAAATATATCAGAAAATTTCCAAGAATCTTTTTTCATCTAAAACTCTCTCTTTAAACATCCAACATCCAGATGGCTCTGAAACCTCACAGTAATGAGACAAAATTTCATATACAGTTAGAAATAAAAGTTTTCCTCAATAGTAAATTGGAACATACAGCTCAAAACTGCCATTTCCTAAATTGGTCATTACAGTTTTGTATTACCTTAACAAGACACATATTGATGAAGACTTTTTATTCTAACTCTCAATTGTTACTGTACTATAAATGAAAAAATGTGGCATTTTTATCCTGTACAGCCCAATCACAGTGTGAGTTTTATTTACAGCTCCTTGAAAGAAAAATTTCCTAGCCCTTAACCTTCTTTTTTTGTGTTTATTTTTATTTTTTTATTTTAGAGGTGGGGTTTTGTCACGTTACTTAGGCTGGTCTTGAACTCCTGGGCTCATGCAATCTACCCGCCTTGGCCTCTCACAGTGCTGGGATTAGAGGCATGAGCCACTGTGCCCAGCCCCCAGCCCTTAACCTTTTGCTAAGGAAATCCACTGGAGATCTTGGGTTATATTTTGCTAGGAAGCCTTGAACAATGAGTAGCCAATTCACTGGCAGTCCAGCAATCTCTGAGGCAGCCTGATACAAAAATTCTGTGCAATGTAAGATTAAAGCGATTAGTTTAGTGCCATCATGTCCTCTTAGAGAGTTCAGAGCAGCTGAGTTGTTAGTAATGGCAGAGGTGGGAGGGCACTCAGACATAAAGGAACAGCAAGAGACCAACTGACTCGTGTCAGCAGAGTGAATCGATGGACTGCTGCTGCTGTGGAGGGGGAAATAAGAACACTCAGCCCCTTGTCTTCCAGGGGTCTTCCAGTTCCCAAGAATCTTTTGGTCTGTGTGAGGCCCAACTGTTTGCTTCTCCTGGGAATTCGTAGGATTAGGATTTCTCTCCTTGCCACAGCAATCATCACAATCAACTCTCATACTTGAGGTAATCTGAATGAATCTCTTTCTTGAACCTCAAGTATAAAACAGAGAAGCACTGAGAGATAAAACATCTGCCTTAGAGTTAAGGCAGTAAATAGATAACTTCAAGGCCTTTTCCTTCCATGTGTATCAGTGAGACACAATATAGGTTGATTCTTTCAGCCTGTGTCTACTGGCAAGAGAAATAGGCCAGTAGACACGGGTAACATACAATGATTAGTGACATCGTTGTCAGAAAAGATATGAGAGAAAGTAAGTTGCTTGTGTATTTTTTTATTAATAAATTCTCACACTTCACTTGGTTATGTTCCTATGAGGCTTCAAAGTGAATGGGACAAATAATTTCATTATACCTATGCTAACATAACCAATAATATCAGTTATCAGTTATTTATGGAAACTAAAGATAGTGGTGGCAAACTGAATCAAATAAAGTGCCAGTCAAATCTAATTTGACCAAACAGGTATTGTCACTTGCTTTGCCAATGCAGAAATGTCAATATCTACAACTAGATTTACAAGGTGCAGGACTCCAGGAATCTCACCCCAGCCGCACAGACCTTTCACTAAGGAATGGGCCCAGCTCTCTCTGCCTCCAGGCCCTTGTTAATTGCAGGCCCCGCTGCCTGCATTGTTCTTTCTCATTTTACTCCTACTCTTCCAGTACTTGAACACACAATCACACACACACACACACACACACACACACCCCACTTCTTTGTGCTATTCTAGCACTTACCACATTGTGAAACATATCTACTTATTATTTGTCTCCTTCTAGTTAGACTGTAAGTGCCCCGAGGACAGGATCCATATCTGTTTTGCTCTCCATTGTGCCCCTAGCTCCTAGTCTTCTGTTAACCTTGAATATTGTTGAATGACTATTGTGGAGCCCTTGGGAGGTACTAGTAGTACCTGTAGAAACATTAACATGGCTATAACAAACCATTGTATGTATTGACTTTTGCATTCTACCGCATTCAATAAAAGAAAAAAAACATGACACTTTATATCTATGGTAAATGAAAAGTGTATGAAAAATTTCAGTTAACAGCCAGTCCTGGAGAGATGAAGTATCAGCAACCAATCTTCATAGAAGAAGACTTACATGAAACTTCAGATTGACATAAGAACCCCCTATCTAAATGTGCGTTTGGTTTGTTTGATCACATTCTCAGACAAATAAAAGTTTCCCCCTTTACGAACCCAACGGGTCATTATGTTAAGTGTGGACAGGTGGATCAGAGACTGAACCACGTTACAATAGTCCTGGTATTTGGAATGATTCTTCTTATCTGTGAAGGAAATATAAAACATTTTTTCTTCTATTTACTCTAGAATAATAAGAGACAAATACAGTTTCTATCCTGGTAAGTACCAAAATGAGGCAGAGAAGCTGTGAAAAGTCACTAGCATGGTGACAAGTCTCTCAACTTCTCCCCAGTGGCCACTTAACCTTCTTCCTTTTGGCCACCTTGAACAAAATGGTTTCTGGCTCTGTAGAAAAGGATTAGGGGGTGTTTTACATTTGTGGGTGACTATCTAGAAGGTTTTAATAAACACGAATCCTACGAAAATTTCTATATTTCCACATGAACTGATTACCATGAGGAAATCTGTCTCTCCTCTGGCAGCAAAGCCGTCATCTATTCATCATACCTGTTACTGGATTTCTTTCTCATTTAAGGCAGGATTCAATAAAATTTCATTGTAGTTTCCCTTTCTCAGAAATCCATGAAAGCCTTGAAAAACATGTTGAGCATATTCTGTCTGTACA
The DNA here is from genome assembly GCF_009828535.3 of Hylobates moloch. Classification (NCBI taxonomy): domain Eukaryota; kingdom Metazoa; phylum Chordata; class Mammalia; order Primates; family Hylobatidae; genus Hylobates; species Hylobates moloch. The sequence goes on from NW_026652278.1 coordinate 137,904,771, forward strand.
ATTTGATATCCTTTCCACCTCAGGCCATTATTCTGGTAAACTTGGTAAACCCTAATTTAGATCCACGATGAAATGCTTCCATATCAGGCTGTGTGAACACGTTCCTTTAAAATAAAACATGGTAGGAAAGTCTTCCACTGAATGCTTTCACACAGAAGAAGCTTTATCTATTACCCTTTCACAGTGATAGAAGAGACAAGAAAACAATTTATGAGTCATTTCCATTTTGACAGGAGCGACAATGACTGGAAATGCGATGCCTGCCAAGAGCTTTTATCAAGTAGGTTATAACAACTGGTAATAAGTGTAAATAATAAATGTCTGGGATCTTAGGGGAAGCGGTGGCAATAGGAAATGATGTTTTGGTACTTCTGATGGGGTTCTGCTACTCTTGGAATTCCCTGGCTTCCCAGTAGAGTTTTGGCCTGACAATAAACAACAGTTTAGTACTTTATCTAATCCCAGCCAGGAGGTGAGTTCAACAGCAAGCTTTTGCAGATGTTCACATTCAATAATCTATCCATAATTGATGAAACAGGGAGGTCAGATGTAATGGCTGCTACTATTCCAGCAACAAATAAATGGTTATTGACAAAACAAGCCAGTGTGGCGCAGAGTGCTGAGCAGTGACAGGCAGGAGCCGGCACTGAGGCAGAGGCAGGGAGGACTATGCGGCTCTTCATCTTGAGAATTCCTCAGCGAGCCATGTGCAGAAGGGCCACACTGACACAGAAGCAGATGGAGGTGACTTGTCAGGGAGAAGGGAGGCTGCTGAAGTACAAAAAAACGATGAAGACATGCCAAGGTGGAGAAAATGCTGAGTGAGCCACAGACAAGGCTGGTGACCAGGGTAAGTACAAATGCATCAAAAGTTCAGAAGTGCCTTTGAATGCTCGCACTGTGATGCAGATGTCTGAGTTGCTTTTTATCACGCAGCATGTCTTCACTCACATACCTGCTGTCAAACTGTGCAGCCTGGATAACTCCAACACCAAAGTGGATGCATGGGATGCTTTGCTGCCCACATCCTCCCACTGAGAGAACTTCACAGGTATTGCATTTAACCGTGTAGATTGTGGATACCTTTTCCTCCCCTATGCGTTTTTTAAAAAGTCCACAAAAATCACTTGTACAACTTTAACAATATTTTCAGATAAGCTAAATACACAAAATTGTAAAGCTACAAATTTTCTCAACACCGGAACTAACCTGAAATAGAGGCTGCTTAGAATCAAATGTACTGGAAAGAAATGTGAGTGGAAGGCAAAGTTTTCTTTAATAACAGAAAATACACATTGTACTTTCTTCACCTCAGCCTATGCAAAGAGTATAACAAAGCATTAATTGAGTATACTTTTATTGACTGAATAAAATTCAAGATATACTTCCACAAATAAGCAGCTGAAATCCTGCACTTCCATTCCAATGCTAAGAAATAATGTTTTTACACAGTTTACTGTGTAATATTATAAGATGAAGAATGGTAGGATAAAATGGTAGTTATTATTGCTATAGGTAGTCACAAAGAGGCTTGGGACAGAGAAGTTTTAATATTCATAAAATCACTTAAATCAATTTAACACTCTTTAGTGGTTTATTTAGATGTGTGATTTATTTTATTCTTTGCAACCAATGCCTTTGATCAGCTCTGAAATAATATACAAGCTGAAAATAAAATGGCAAAACAAACTGCTGCTAGCATTCTTATAGTAAGATTTAGGTTTTATAGCAGGAACTGTTATATTTGGTGCTTTTGAATTACTTATCAATACTTAGACATTGAGAATTACAGAGCCCAGGAGGAACAGTAAAGAACATTGCCAGTTGCCCTGCTTCCTTAGCCCTGCCATCCTCCCAGCTGGTTCCACCCATTTGGGTGGAACTTAGACCTGTCCCTGTCCCCAGGACTGCTCCTGTTCCTGGTCTGGCAGGGCGGAAAGTTGGCATCACAACAGTTTGCCATGGATCATATAATGTTTTTAACCTTTGTTAAAGTGACTGGACTTTTGTCCTGTCCCTTGAGACCAAGCATGCATCCCAAGGTGCATCCCAGCCTGGGGAGCTACAGTCCAGTCTTGTTCTTCTTGCTTGAATCTCTATCTTGGTGCCTAGCCTGGTCTCTACTCACTGTGAGTCTGGAGACCTACCCTGCTGCCCTCAGTATGCCTGAGTCAGCAGTCTCACCCTTGAGCCCCAGTCCCTGTGGCTTGGTGCTTGTCACTTGCCAATGGCAGTCACTACCATTTATAGAGCAAAACTACATGTGCAGGATGTCTTATATTCATAGTGCATTCAATCTTCACAGAACCTTCAAATATATATTAATATTCCCATTGTATATCTGAGAGAAATACAATACAGAGAAGCTAGTGCCTTGCTCTGGAGGACACAGTGAATTGGTGAAGGAGAAAGGATTTGAACTGGGTTCATTGGACTTCGAAACCCATGTTCTTCAGCACTGTGATATGCTTACAGCTAGATCACACTGAGCATGATTGTTCTGACCTTGACCTTCACCTACAGCTCCATGCCTTCTGCCCCAGTTGCCAGAAGCTATCCTCCACTCACATGCAGGGACATTCATCGCAGCTCATTGTCTGATGTTCTAGATGTCAACCTCATGCTCACCTAGTCACAGTGTTGCCTATTAGCAGCTACTATTTTTTCATCATGCAGCTTAATGATTAGAGGTAGTAATAGCCAATATTAACTTAGTATTTTTAGGTCATTCCTTGGCCTGAAATGAACCCCTTTTCACTTAGGAAAAAAAAGCCATCCTTGAAAATGACCTCCAAGATCAGCTATGGTCCCACTCCTTATCTCCACTCTTCTCCCCTTTTGCTTTTCTCCAGCCTTACTGGCTCCAGGCCCCCAGGCACACTGCCACCTTAAGGCTTTTGCCCTGGCCATTACCACTGCCTGGGTGTGCTTCCCTTGAGTATCTGCATGGCCCACTCTCTCTCAGGCTTTCAGTCTTTCCTCAAAAGTCAGCCTCTCAATGCAGCCTTCTCTGATCACCCATTTATAATTCCCTCCACCCTACCTCTTGCCTTGGAACTCCTGACTCATTATTTTGTAGTACTTTTTTCCATAGTGTTTCTCATTGTCTAACATACTGTTTAATTCACTTGTCAATTATGTTTCATCTTCATTGTTAGTTTTCCCCAGTGGGATGGAAGGTCCACAAGGACAAAGATGTCTGTCTGCGTTGTTATTGCTGTACCCAAAGCATCTAAAACAAGGCTTGGCAATAGGTGCTCCAAAACTATGTTCTTAAGACTACATGTGTGAGCTAATTTAATCTTGTTAACACCCCATGAGTTGGCATTATTATTATTCTTGTCTCTTTAAGAGTGAGGAGACAAAAGCACATAGAGATGAAGCCACAGGGCCAAGGTCATAGAACTGGTAAACGGTCAAGAAAGGACTCACACTTGAGCTGTCTGACTTCAGAGACAGCATACTTATCCAGCTCTCTCTTCCACCACATTGACAAGTAGCTGCCTGATAATGCCACCATGCAGGCTGGGCTTCAGCTTCTGAATCTTTTTGGTGCAACCTGTCCTATTGTGGATTGACCAAGATTACAACAATGGCGTCTTGCAACAATGTCCATAAGGGAACTAAACAAAGTTTAATGACTCGTCCAAGGCCAAGAGCTTGGTGACAAAAACCACAACCAGAATCCAGGATGTCTGATTCCCAATTTGGTGGTCCTTCTGGTATTTTCAAAACCCATTTTGAAGATCCTAATGATTATCTGGCTAATACTTTCCCATTCCCATGTAACATATTACAAAAAACAATTAAGAAGTAATTTTGGCTTTGAAACCATGTGACAAATATTCATGTTTATTTACACGTTATTTTCAATGGAAAATGTTTGTTTTTTAATATCTATGATATTATAAACATATAAAGTGGAGATATAAACAATCATTCTGCTGTAAGCTAATATAAGCTCATAGGGAAAATGAATATGTTTAATTCAATTTAGGAAAAATGTATAGTTAAATCATTTGCATTACAACAATAAGGACCAATAAACGTACCTTTTTTTACTATTCCATTGGAATTTTCATCAATATGCTATATTAACATATATCATCTTCATTTTACAAAGCCAGGGGTGCTAACAGATTTGTCTGTGATCTGTTAAGCCAGCTGTGGCAGCATGAATAGCATAATCCTTGCACTAACCCAGCAAATCATCCTTTTACTATTCTGTAATTTTCACTAACATTTATTGAGGAAGTAGCATATGCCAGACATAGGTCTAAGTGCTTTCTGTATGTTAACTCATTTAATCCTCAAAACCACATTATAACGTAGATGCTAGAGTAATCTTCATGCCACAGGTGAAGAAACTGAAGCACAAGATGGGCTAAATAACTCACTCAAGTCTTCAGGATTAGAAGTGGCAGGAATAGGATTTGGAGTCAGGCACTGTGATTCCAAGGGGCCAACCTCCTAATCACTAGATCATAATCATATTGTGACAATGGTTGAGATGGCAACAGAGAAAATTAAGATTGATGAAAAGGACCCTGTCCCCCTCCTCTTCTTTCATTTTATCCAAAATTATAAGCATCTCCCCTACCAGATCTTTCAACTGAAAATCTAGCAATCAGCACTTTCACATGCCCTTTCCCTTGCATTTACTGAGTTGCTAGTAGATGGCAAATTTCCATCTGCAGCAACAAGAGACTGAGGATTGCCGGTATAATATGCTGATTACACTGCTTTTAGAAAAGAATAATACTACTTTTTCTTTTTACAAGTGGCTTAACTTTAGAGCTGGACATATTTCACCGTCAGAAAAACATCCAGAGAAAACAAGGCAAATTCAGCTAAGAAGTTACGTCGTAACAAAGGAAGAATCCATGGTACCCATTATCTGTAATAATGGAGGGGAAGAAGAAAATGGAAATAAGAAATGGAAAGTAGTGTTTGCGGGGTGGAGCCAAGATGGCCGAATAGAAACAGCTCCGGTCTCCAGCTCCTAGCCCGAGCGACACAGAAGACGGGTGATTTCTGCATTTCTGCTTGAGGTACCGGTTTCATCTCACTAGGGAGTGCCTAACAGTGGGTGCAGGACAGTCGGTGAAGCGCACTGTGCGTGAGCCGAAGGAGGGCGAGGCATTGCCTCACTCGGGAAGCGCAAAGGGTCAGGGAGTTCCCTTTCCTAGTCAAAGAAAGGGGTAACAGACGGCACCTGGAATATCGGGTCAGTCCCACCCTCATACTGCGCTTTTCCAACGGGCCTGGAAAACGGCACACTAGGAGATTGTGTCCCGCACCCGGCTCAGAGGGTCCTATGCCCATGGAGTCTCGCTGATTGCTAGCACAGCAGTCTGAGATCAAGCTGCAAGGCAGCAGCGAGGCTGGGGGAGGGGCGCACGCCATTGCCCAGGCTTGCTTAGGTAAACAAAGAAGCCAGGAAGCTGGAACTGGGTGGAGCACATCACAGCTCAAGGAGGCCTGCCTGCCTCTGTAGGCTCCACCTCTGGGGGCAGGGCACAGACAAACAAAAAGTCAGCAGGAACCTCCACAGACTTAAATGTCCCTGTCTGACTGACAGCTTTGAAGAGAGTAGTGGTTCTCCCAGCAGGCAGCTGGAGATCTGAGAATGGACAGACTGCCTCCTAAAGTGGGTCCCTCACCCCTCAGCAGCCTAACTGGGAGGCACCCCCCCAGTAGGGAGAGACTGACACCTCACTCGGCCGGGTACTCCTCTGAGACAAAACTTCCAGAGGAACTATCAGACAGCTGAATTTGTGGTCTCACGAAAATCCGCTGTTCTGCAGCCACCGCTGCTGACACCCAGCCAAACAGGGTCTAGAGTGGACTTCTAGTAAACTCCAACACACCTGCAGCTGAGGGTCCTGTCTGGTAGAAGGAAAACTAACAAAGAGAAAGGACATCCACACCAAAAACCCATCTGTACATCACCATCATCAAAGACCAAAAGTAGATAAAACCACAAAGATGGGGAAAAAACAGAGCAGAAAAACTGGAAACTCTAAAAAGCAGAGCACCTCTCCTCCTCCAAAGGAACGCAGTTCCTCACCAGCAACGGAACAAAGCTGGATGGAGGATGACTTTGATGAGTTGAGAGAAGAAGGCTTCAGACCATCAAACTACTCTGAGCTACAGGAGGAAATTCAAAACAATAGCAAAGAAGTTAAAAACTTTGAAAAAAAATTAGAAGAATGGATAACTAGAATAACCAATGGAGAGAAGGGCTTAAAGGAGCTGATGGAGCTGAAAGCCAAGTTTCGAGAACTATGTGAAGATTGCAGAAGCCTCAGTAGCAGATGCGATCAACTGGAAGAAAGGGTATCGCTGATGGAAGATGAAATGAATGAAATGAAGCGAGAAGGGAAGTTTAGAGAAAAAAGAATACAAAGAAATGAACAAAGCCTCCAAGAAATTTGGGACTATGTGAAAAGACCAAACCTACGTCTGACTGGTGTACCGGAAAATGATGGGGAGAATGGAACCAAGTTGGAAAACACTCTGCAAGATATTATCCAGGAGAACTTCCCCAATCTAGCAAGGCAGGCCAACATTCAGATTCAGGAAATACAGAGAACGCCACAAACATACTCCTCAAGAAGAGCAACTCCAAGACACATAATTGTCAGATTCACCAAAGTTGAAATGAAGGAAAAAATGTTAAAGGCAGCCAGAGAGAAAGGTCGGGTTACCCAAAAAGGGAAGCCCATCAGACTAACAGCTGATCTCTCGGCAGAAACTCTACAAGCCAGAAGAGAGTGGGGACCAATATTCAACATTCTTAAACAAAAGAATTTTCAACCCAGAATTTCCTATCCAGCCAAACTAAGCTTCATAAGTGAAGGAGAAATAAAATACTTTACAGACAAGCAAACGCTGAGTGATTTTTGTCACCACCAGGCCTGCCCTAAAAGAGCTCCTGAAGGAAGCACTAAACATGGAAAGGAACAACCGGTACCAGACACTGCAAAAACATGCCAAATTGTAAAGACCATCAAGGCTAGGAAGAAACTGCATCAACTAACGAGCAAAATAACCAACTAACATCATAATGACAGGATCAAATTCACACATAACAATATTAACGTTAAATGTAAATGGGCTATTAAAAGACACAGACTGGCAAACTGGATAAGGACTCAGGACCCATCAGTGTGCTGTATTCAGGAAACCCATCTCACGTGCAGAGACACACATAGACTCAAAATAAAGGGATGGATGAAGATCTATCAAGCAAATGGAAAACAAAAAAAGGCAGGGGTTGCAATCCTAGTCTCTGATAAAATAGACTTTAAACCAACAAAGATCAAAAGAGACAAAGAAGGCCATTACATAATGGTAAAGGGATCAATTCAACAAGAAGAGCTAACTATCCTAAATATATATGCACCCAACACAGGAGCACCCAGATTCATAAAGCAAGTCCTGAGTGACCTACAAAGGGACTTAAACTCCCACACAATAATAATGGGAGATTTTAACACCCCACTGTCAACATCAGACAGATCAATGAGACAGAAAGTTAAAAGGATATCCAGGAATTGAACTCAGCTCTACACAAAGTGGACCTAATAGACATCTACAGAACTCTCCACCCCAAATCAACAGAATATACATTTTTTTCAGCACCACACCACACCTATTCCAAAATTGACCACATAGTTGGAAGTAAAGCTCTCCTCAGCAAATGTAAAAGAACAGAAATTATAACAAACTGTCTCTCAGACCACAGTGCAATCAAACTAGAACTCAGGATTAAGAAACTCACTCAAAACCGCTCAACTACATGGAAACTGAACAACCTGCTCTTGAATGACAACTGAGTACATAACAAAATGAAGGCAGAAATAAAGATGTTCTTTGAAACCAACGAGAACAAAGACACAACATACCAGAATCTCTGGGACACGTTGAAAGCAGTGTGTAGAGGGAAATTTATAGCACTAAATGCCTACAAGAGAAAGCAGGAAAGATCCAAAATTGACACCCTAACATCACAATTAAAAGAACTAGAGAAGCAAGAGCAAACACATTCAAAAGCTAGCAGAAGGCAAGAAATAACTAAAATCAGAGTAGAACTGAAGGAAATAGAGACACAAAAAACCCTTCAAAAATTAATGAATCCAGGAGCTGGCTTTTTGAAAAGATCAACAAAATTGATAGACCGCTAGCAAGACTAATAAAGAAGAAAAGAGAGAAGAATCAAATAGATGCAATAAAAAATGAAAAAGGGGATATCACCACCAATCCCACAGAAATACAATCTACCATGAGAGAATACTACAGGCCGGGCGCGGTGGCTCACGCTTGTAATCCCAGCACTTTGGGAGGCCGAGGCGGGTGGATCACGAGGTCAGGAGATCGAGACCACGGTGAAACCCTGTCTCTACTAAAAATACAAAGAAAATTAGCCGGGCGTGGTGGCAGGCGCCTGTAGTCCCAGCTGCTCGGAGGCTGAGGCAGGAGAATGGCATGAACCCGGGAGGCGGAGCTTGCAGTGAGCCGAGATTGCGCCACTGCACTCCAGCCTGGGCGACAGAGCAAGACTCCGTCTCAAAAAAAAAAAAAAGAGAATACTACAAACACCCCTATGCAAATAAACTAGAAAATCTAGAAGAAATGGATAAATTCCTCGACAAATACACCCTCCCAAGACTAAATCAGGAAGAAGTTGAATCTCTGAATAGACCAATAACAGGTTCTGAAATTGTGGCAATATTCAATAGCTTACCAACCAAAAAGAGTCCAGGACCTGACGGATTCACAGCTGAATTCTACCAGAGGTACAAGGATGAACTGGTACCATTCCTTCTGAAACTATTCCAATCGATAGAAAAAGAGGGAATCCTCCCTAACACATTTTATGAAGCCAGCATCGTCCTGATACCAAAGCCTGGCAGAGACATAACCAAAAAAGAGAATTTCAGACCAATATCCTTGATGAACACTGATGCAAAAATCCTTAATAAAATACTGGTAAACCGAATTCAGCAGCACATCAAACAGCTTATCCACCATAATCAAGTGGGCTTCATCCATGGGATGCAAGGCTGGTTCAACATACGCAAATCAATAAATGTAATCCTGCATATAAACAGAACCAAAGACAAAAGCCACATGATTATCTCAATAGATGCAGAAAAGGCCTTTGACAAAATTCAACAACCCTTCATGCTAAAAACTCAATAAATTAGGTATTGATGGGACATATCTCAAAATAATAAGAGCTATCTATGGCAAACCCACAGCCAATATCATACTGAATAGGCAAAAACTGGAAGCATTCCCTCTGAAAACTGGCACAAGACAGGGATGCCCTCTCTCACTGCTCCTATTCAACATAGTGCTGGAAGTTCTGGCCAGAGCAATCAGGCAGGAGAAGGAAATAAAGGGTATTCAATTAGGAAAAGAGGAAGTCAAACTGTCCCTGTTTGCAGATGACATGATTGTATATCTAGAAAACCCCATTGTCTCAGCCCCAAATCTCCTTAAGCTGATTAGCAACTTCAGCAAAGTCTCAGGATACAAAATCAATGTGCAAAAATCACAAGCATTCTTGTACACCAATCACAGACAAACAGAGAGCCAAATCATGAGTGAACTCCTATTCACAATTGCTTCAAAGAGAATAAAATACCTAGGAATCCAACTTACAAGGGATGTGAAGGACCTCTTCAAGGAGAACTACAAACCACTGCTCAATGAAAT
>NW_026652278.1:137914896-137934776 GCF_009828535.3 Hylobates moloch
TGTCCTTTGTAGGGACATGGATGAAACTGGAAAACATCATTCTCAGTAAACTATCGCAAGGACAAAAAACCAAACACCGCATGTTCTTACTCATAGGTGGGAATTGAACAATGAGAACTCACAGACCCAGGAAGGGGAACATCACACTCCAGTGACTGTTGTGGGGTTGGGGGAGGGAGGAGGGACAGCATTAGGAGATATACCTAATGCTAAATGACGAGTTAATGGGTGCAGGAAATGAACATGGCACATGGATACATATGTAACAAACCTGCACATTGTGCACATGTACCCTAAACCCTAAAGTATAATAAGAAAAAAAAAAAAAAGAAATGGAAAGTAAGAATTCCTGACATTTTTTTCTCTGGAGAAGCTACAAAGCAGTGGGTCATTTCTAGCCTGATGCCACTTACATCTTTGGTTTCTTGAGACAGAGTCTCACTCTGTCGCCCAGACTGGAGTGCAGTGGCATGATCTCAGCTCACTGCAACCTCTGCCTCCCGGATTCAAGCGATTCTCCTGCCTCAGCCTCCCGAGTAGCTGGGACTACAGGCGTGAGCCACTGCACCCAGCCCGCCATTTGCATCATCTACTTCTGTATCCTGTTGTGCTTTTCTCCAAACTGTGCTGATTCCCAACTGGTCCAGCAGCAGAGGGGTGATTTCTTTTTTAAAGTTCAAGTGTTATTCAATAATAATTTCCAGTGGACAAGAATAACAAAATGTTATTAATGCCAATAAGTAGTTCATTACGTGGAACAGATGAGAATCTTATTAAACATTTATATGGGAAACTTGTGACGAGGCTCAACAAAAATGAGTTTAAAATCATCTTACTGACAACTCTACCAATTACAACAACATCAGTAGTTAGAGGCGTGGGCTCCTGTCTGGCTCTGCATCTGCTAGCTTTGTGACCACGGGCTGACTAGTTAATGGATGTCTCAGCCTTCTTTTCAAACAGCTTCTCCCCCAGTAGCCCTACTCAGAACAGTTTCACTCCTGCGACGCTCCTCCTCCAGCCTGGCTGGATGCATTTTGCTGCGCTCCCAGGCCTTTACTCTTGCTGCTCCCACTCCAATGAGGGAACAACAGCTTCGCTGTTGCTTCTCTAGCTCTTGCTCCCTATTATAAGAATGGCACTGGTATATGTCTCTTTTCCATGTAGATAATGCAGTCTTGCCCTATAGGAACAATCTACCTGACCATAAAGAAACTTCCCAGACCTATTATTCAACACTGTGCACCAAACTGAAGTTTAAAACATCATCAACATAATTATTACCATTTTTGATCATAGGGACTTTGGACAAAATTACTCAGGATTTCAGAATCTATACAGCTGTATTTTTCTCCCTATTTTATTGTTTTTGCTTTATAATTTATACGATTATTTTTTACCTTATGAATTCATTTTTAAATTCTTTTATTACTTGTTAAGCATTTAATAATTTTCTTTAATGTTGTGGGTTGAGATAAGCTGTTGAAATGCCTAACCTGCTACAATCAATCCTACACTAAAGATTTTTACCATGAACAACCTATATAAAACCTATTAAAAACATTAATTAAAACCTTTAAATTTTAATGGAATGGAAAGATATAATAGTTTACTTTTTAAGTAGTTTTTCTTTTATTTTTTATTACAAAATCAATATGTGTTAATTGTAGAAAATGTTGAGAGTACAGATACCAATCTCCCCCAAAAATAGAAAAATTAAAGTCATTCATTATTCCAGCTTCTACAGATAACCACCAAAAACAGTTTGGTAGTTCTAGCATTTTCACATATTATTTATGCACTACATATATATGTATTTATATATAAGTAGGGTCATAATGTACACTGTTTTATAACCTGATTTTTTTGTTCAACATATCAGTAATACTTTTATTGTTATAAAATGTTTATTCATTTTGTAATTTTTATTGGCTGCATTGTATTTCAGCACAGGATACCCAACAATGATTTATTCAATTTGATATTACTTTACATTTACTTTTTTTCTAAATTTTTCACCATTTCAAACAGCATTTATAGCATTGTATACAGAGGTTATAGCTAAATCTCTGTATATATTAATGATTTTATGAACAATATGACAGCTCAATATTTGCACACATTACTAATTATTTCCCTTAGGTAAATTCCAAAATGAGCAACTCTTGAGTCAAAAGATGTGCAAAATTTAAACCTTAAAACAAAGCTATCATTTACTGAATGCTTACTAAGTGCCAGGCACATTACTTCTTTATCTTATTTAATTGCCGCAGCAACTTTATCATTCCTATTTTTCAGATACGGAAAAGGAAGCCTACAAGCTAAGTGACTTGCATTCTGCCAGTGACTTGCACTGACAGAGTGGCCAAGGGCTGCTCAGGCCAGCACCTGGGATCTTCTGTTTGATGGCTGGGCTCATGGTAAACTGGAATTCCAGAAAATTTTAGTGTCCCTGGAAGCAACTATTAACCAATGAATGGTGGGAACTGGTGGATAAATACACCAGCTCCCTCATCTCTCCCCTGGGATAACTGATCTGTTTCTACACTGTTTCCTAGAGCGTCCCAGGTGACTGGCTTGGCAATACACCTTTTCTTGGCTTCCTTCTTTTGCCTGACTCCCTGGCTGATAGAATCCCTCCCAAATAAGCCACATGTACTCAGTTCCACGTCTCAAAGTCAGCTTCTGGGAAAACCTGAACCAAGTCATCAAGGTAGTCAACAGTGCAAAAGCATTCACCTATTGCTGCCCATGCTTTTGTAAGAACTCAAAGAATGCCTTGTAAGCTTTTACGAAATGTCCAGAAATGTGTATTTGAGCAAGAACGATGTGACACATTCGGGTTGCAATCAAAAATATTTTGTGACCAAGTTATTTCATGTTATTTATTTGGAAACTCTGGCACATAGAATCGAGTTAGCCACACTCCCTAGAGCAGGGCACACTTTTATCATTGGTCTGTGTGTGCCCCCTCAATTGTTCTTAATAAATTTTTCTCCTTCATCCACCGTCCTCACTCTTACTCCCTTTCCCCTCCATAAGCCCTCTCTAATGTGTCCCTAAAAGGTTTCTCTGGGACAGATATTCCCAGGAGTGGGCTGGTGTGCTACCAGGAAATCACGTACAGAATTTCACTCACACTGTCGCTCTTGGAATGATGGCCACACCAGCTTACCCTCCTAACTGCAGTTCTTGTAATCTCACGTCCTTGCCAACCTCTCACACTACTTGGCTTTGTAACTTTCTAATGTTTTGCCTCAAAGTCATGCTTTTGTGCAAAAGAATATTAAACTCCTCCCTTGAAATGCTCACAAAAGAAAGCTGTTACACACATCTATATAATCAACCCTTGATTGTTCAGGTGCCAAATGCCATTTTGTGGATTAGTTGGTTTCCTTATCTTCTTTCTCTTTTTCTATTCTCGGCCATCATCTTCATCATTAAAAACAATAAATAAGGGGCCAGGCAAGGTGGATCATGCCTGTAATCCCAGCAGCACTTTGGAAGGTTGAGACGGGTGAATCGCTTGAGGTCAGGAGTTCAAGACCAGCTTTGCCAATATGGTAAAACCCTGTCTCTATTAAAAATACAAAAATTAGCTGGGCATGGTGGCTCATGCCTATAATCCCAGTAGCACTTTGGGAGGCTGAGGCAGGTGAATCACTTGAGGTCAGGAGTTCAAGACCAGCCTGGCCAACATGGCAAAACCTCATCTCTACTAAAAATACAAAACTCAGCTGGGCATGGTGGTGCGCACCTGTAATCCCAGCTATTCTGGAGGCTGAGGCAGGAGACTCGCTTGAACCTGGGAGGCGGAGGTTGCAGTGGGCAGAGATTTCGCCAGTGCACTCCAGCCTGGGCGACAGAGCGAGAGTCCATCTCAAACAAACAAACAAACAAATAAATAAGGGTCAATAGAGGACAGTCATGGGAAAAAAATGGAGATTTAATCTTAAATTCATTGTATTAGTTATTAATGAAACTTATGTGTTGATTAAGGGAGAAAGTTGAAATTACTGGGTAAAAGAGTTTTTTACAAGTATATGGATTGAACATTAGGAGTATAGTATTAATGCTATTTTTAAATCCTAGTATATGTTATTTTTATTGTGCACCAATTATACTGTACAATTTCTAAATGCAATATTACTGTTAATTGTAGATCCATAATTACCTACACTAAAGACACCTTTGAGAATGTTTTGGATAAGTTTTAATATATTTGATTACATTTTTTCTTTCTGAAGTTACCCCTTTCATCTCTTAGAGGAATTATATATAATTTGGCTAAATTTGTAATGATGAAGTATGACCCACACACTTATTCCTGTTTAACACATCTAATCCTATAGTCTTCTCTGGGTTCTTCCAGGTGTAATGCCTCTTCTTCTTTCGCAGCCTCTAGATCAACGAGTGCTAACAGCTGTGCCATTGCCTCTAGGTCTGTCATACAATTAGTCTTGTGATGAACTATGCAGGTTGCTTTATTGCTCCAGTGCACATTTTCATATGCTAGGCCTTGAACTTTAAGGAGTATACATACATTATGTTCCATATGTCACTATTTAGTATAGTTGATTAGAGTACTCAATTTTCAGATTTTTGAACCTCATCCTCTTAGGATGCACTAAATAAAAAAATTTATCCTTTCCTTCATTTTTCTCTCACAATGAGTATCAGAAATTTTTGCACTGTTTCTTAAAATATGAATACCTAGATACAAAAACTTCAGCTTTATAAAGAGCTACTGTAGCAGTACTTTTTAAAAAATGAATAAGTAAAATAATCATGAAGTTTGGCCCAAGTGGTATTCTAGATCTCAAGGGAAACTAAAACCAGCTTTCACGTTAAAAAAAACAATACATTTTATTACTAGAAAATTTGTATTTATATTAATCTAGGCCACAAACTTTCTTTCCTGACATAAAACATTTCTTTATTTGTAGGAAAGTTTGTAAATTGTAAATTGTTACTGTACAGATTTGTTTCAAAAAATAAATATTTTAATTTTTTTGAGCTTTCTGATTTTCTACAATGCTTTTGTCATTTAAACGACAAATACTGTAATTTATATGACAAATACTATAATCATGATAAAAAAAGAAAACGATGCATATTTTCCTAAGCTGTAACATTATTAATATTATTCATTAATTAATTAAAATATTATTAATATGTAAAAAAATTAGAGACATTTTAAAAAATTAAAAATGATTTAAAGAGAAACTCCCCATTGATGAGGAAATGAAAAAAAAATTCAATTTACTGAGATTCTATTCTGTGATCTTCACTACAGAAACTATGTTAAATTAGTACCACAATGTTACCTGTTTCAATGTTTCAGAAAGGATACAACTTTAAATATTAGGATAACAATAACAAAATTATTAGTAAAACATTTTAAGTTTTCATAATTCCCTAAGTATTAAAACATATTTTTATAAACTACCTATTCAAAATAAGATCAGATATGGAATACATTTTGTACTATGCCTTAAGTTATTGTATGATAATTCTGAATAAGACATTTTCTATACAATTTGTAAATACATATTTTAAAATTAGAAAATATTACTATTTCCTTTTAATGTTGGTTTTAAACAACCCTTTCTTTTGCATATCAGACACTGAATATTTTGAATATTACTTAGCAAAACATATAAAATGAAAATAAGGTAGGTGCTGTTTCTGTACTGGTGGAAGTGTGTGCGTGTGTGTGTGTGGCGGGTAATGCTAAATAGAAAGAGGTCCAAGCCACAACAATTGGGGGAAATGGGATCTGTAACAGCTGCTCCTTTTAGATTCCCCAAGAAGGAGAGTGCCTGAGGTGGGCCACAGGACAAAAGGATAAAGCAGATGAAAACTCTGATGTAAAGCAGGAAAATGACTGCTGAGACCGCTGAGCCTACACCTGAATCATCTCAAGCTGAGTGGCGAGCCCTCTTTAGCATGCCTCAGAAGCTGGTGATGAACTACACACGACCAGGAGGCAAACTGGCTGCAAGCAGGCTTGTCTGCATGTTATGTATAATGATAACCAGCCATCCTCTGGGAGAAGGGGCCATGATTTCCTCTCTGGCAGCATCTGAGCTCCCCTCGGTTACCCAGACCATTAAACCAAGGATGGAAGGGTAAATTTTAGGTAAGGATTTCTAACTGGTGAGTAAAGACAATTTCTGTTTAATGGGCAATGAGTAGCTCTGATGTTTAAAGAAAGAAATAACTCAATTTTTAAAAAATGTGTCATATTTTTAACACAAAGAAAAGTTATTAATAAATGAACAATAAAACATTTTTCACAAAATGTTGGTTTATCTTCTTTCCATTATATAAAAATGTGCCAATACAAAAATAAATTTAGGTACTGTGTAATTTACATATGATAAATAGTAAATTACAATTAAGAATAAAGTAAGAATGAAGTAGAGACTTTGAATGCATACTCAATAAATGCTGTCTACCACAGTATCATTGCTATCATTATCCAGTTATAGTTACATCGATCTGTAGTGATAATGGTATCTTACATTTGAGAACTGTTTATAATTTAAAGTGTAAACATACATTTTTAAATTTTGGTCTTCACAAAGACACAGTGAAGCTGCCATTAGGATTGTTATTTCACAAACGAAACTGAGCCTCCAAGAAGTTAAGTGACTAACCTAAGGTCACACAGCTAGTGCATGGCAGACAGGACTAAAATCCATGTCTTCCATGGCTCCAAGCCTCATGTGCTCTTTCTGTACCACAGTTACCTCTGATATGAACACTGTACATCCAAACCTACAGCCATTTCACATATTTGGCCACTTATAATTAGAATGCCATTGCTATGTATGACTTGACCTATATTCCATTAAAATGCTCTTTATCATGTAATATATGTACATCAACTTCTCCTTCAAATACTTTTAACTGTGTAGACTTTACCAACACATTTGACATTTGTTCCTATGCTAACTAAGGGTTTGAGAATACCATAGGTCTAGAGCAGAAGCCAGACATTGTGATTTCGTAGATGTATGATCATCTAGCACTTTGGAAAAAATATTATTTTATGTATATTAATAGTAACATAATAGTTTTAGTTATCTGAGTGTTAAGCCCCATGCTACAAATTTCAGGCACATATTCTTACTTAACTCTCACAAGGCTGTCCTGAGTTACAGAGTAGGATTATCCCCATCTTACAGAAGAGGAAACTAATGTTCAGAAAGGTTAAGTCAGTCACTTGTTCAATGTCACATGGTGAGGTGGTAGCAGATCTGGGATTCTATGCTTGATTAGTTTGATTTTAGAGCCCATCAGTTAATGATGTTGTTGTCCTCTCACTCCAAAGAGTTGATAAATGTACTCCCTAAAAAGCATTTTGAGAGTGCCTTATCTGAGAAATGCTAGTACTTACTGCCTTTACTTCATACAAATGTCTAACGATCAAAGATTTGGTAGCAGATATGAGCACCAATATGCATTCCAGGAAACTCTAATATCATGATGTCATATTAAACTGGCCCCAACTGTCATCTACATGCAGCCAGGAGATGATAGGGAAGAGTGAGAATGCAGATATGAAGAAGCCATTGCTCTTGTAGACAAACTGATTCAAATTACAGATAGAATAAATGTGGTGTCCATCAGAAAGATTCATCCTATTATTATATCCTGCAGACATTCAGAACTCTAGAGCCGAAGTATTGGAAATAACACAGAAAGGACCCAAAGGAACACTGAGTCTCAGACGGCCTCTCTCTTGATTCCTCCTTTGCCTTGGCTTCTTTGTTCTCATTTTCTTCCCCTCTTGTTTATTATTTTTTATTTACATTTTTTTCTTCTGACATACACTTTTCAAGAATTTCTTACATCTAGTGTAAGAAAATCTAAAAAATGATTAATGCAAGTGTATTTGCTTGCCTTGCCTTTCCCAGACTATGAACTCTCGCATAACCCATTTGATACTCCTTTTTCTCTCAAACCAGCGTTATCCCTACTGGGTTCTATTACGCACATAACAGTTATAATTTTTCAGAGGAATGGGTTGTGCAAAGTAGAGATAAGACTGCTGAAAGAGTCAAGATTTATTGACCTGAAAGAGAAAAGAAGGCAGGAGAGAGAGAAGAGAGAGGAGTGATAACCACACAGAAGTGGAATACACGGGGGGAGTTTTGGGTTTAGGGAGTGACATAAAGATATGGGCTTCTGAATATCCTGTGATAGACAAATTTAAAAGTTAGAGAAATAGAAGGAAAGAGGATTTTAAGAAATAATGGTGCTGTGAGTTAAGATTAGCTCTTTTACTCTTCTTTAAGGGTAATTAAGTAGAAATTAAAATTACTTTTAGTTTAGATTGCTGGATTTCTTTTCTTTTAATATGTCATCATACAAAGACTGAGAGCCATGGAGAACTCTGAGATTTATTTGGGTTGCATAATGGTTTCAGCAGTAGACAGAAATGTGTCTTCACTTATTAAAGTGACCAAAGAAGAGATTAGTTTTTGGTTTGTCAGTATGAAATCTGCCAAGGTATTTGCATATCAGCTAGATTATCACTTGATTTAAGAGCCCACTGCTATAAACAATGGGTTGACTTTTAAAAGAGAGGTAAACTATATACAGAAAGCAACTAAGTGGAAACAACTGTAAGAACTCTCTCCCCCGGAAACTTTCTGTCAGCTAAACATTACAAAGCAAATAAATCATTGATAGAAATCATTTCTCATATAGTATGGCTTTATCTTTGCTTACATTTATTGAGTTGAAAAAATGTATTACTTTAGCGAAACCCTAAGGATATATTATTTTACACACATGATACATATCCTCCATTGTTAATAAATATGTATCAAATAAAAATTTTTGGAATATTTTTTCTGATACAGTAGTTCCTCCTTATATGTGGAGAATATGATCCAAAACCCCCAGTGGATGCCTGAAACTTCAGATAGTACTGAATCCTATATTCACTGTTTCTTCTTATACAGTCATAGGCAGGCAGCGTATACAGCATGGATACTCTCAATGAAGGGATGATTTATGTCCCAGATGGGACAGAGTGGAACAGCACGAGATTTCATTGTGCTACTCAGAATGGTGCATAATTGAAAACTTAACCAATTTTTACTTCCGAAATTTTTCCATTTAATATTTTCAGAGTGCGGTTGACCACCACCAACAAACTGTGGGAAGTAAAACCTCAGATGAGGGAAGACTATTTTGTATTACTTATTTGCATTTTTCTATGTGATGCTACTGGTGAGGCTGGAGATATAGGTCAACCACATCTACAAGCTAACACTAATGTTAGAAGCATTCTAAACTGTTACAAAGACGCTAATGTATGTAAACATAGAGATGGCTTCTGTTTTGTATATGGAATAAATAATAGTAATGGGGTGAATCCTGTATTTTAAAAGAAAATGAAATATAAATCTGTTGAATTTTGTTTTCATAGTATCATTTTTAAGTTAATTATTGCAAAATAATAGAAAGCAAATAATTCTCTGCCTGTTTTAAAGATTGAATAAAGTTGATATTCTTAGAATCATTACGTGGATTGATATATTTAGCGAGAAAGGAAATTCATACATAAAAACGAAGGGCTAAGCAAGGCCATTCCTTTTCCTTAAAATAACTTTACGTTGGTATGTGGCTGGTCCAATTTTGCACAAGGTCTTAGATGTGATTGTTGGTAAAATATTTTTATCTTTCAAACCTTAGGACCTTATAATATACCTCCTAAAATTTGGAATTTACCCTACTTAGAACATTTACAGGTCTAAATTGATGATGGCCAAAGGGAATTACGCTTTCCTTCCCCAGCACATGGCATATGCAGGTAGCATTCTCCTCGTTAAGTGTCAGGGTCTCCATGACCTCTTGTACAGATTTATTAGTGTAACTATTTTTTCTCTTTAACAAATACTCTTTCCTTACTAGTAGGTGTTTCAGCCCTAAATAAATCTATTATTTGTTTTTAGTTTAGCTGTATTCTATCATTCAGTAAAGAACCCTATACCAACAAGGAATGAGTCACCAAAGTTTTATTCATATGCTTGTCTGCACATTCTTCTATTACTGTATTAATACTTTACTGATAAAGCCTTTCCATTAAGATACATTAGCAAAATTTCAAAATTCCTTCTATTTCAGATTAATAGAACTATTGATTAGGAATATTCACTTGTATCTGTCCAAGTTTCTTTGAAAAAAATGTAAAAATATTTAGATAGATGAATAACATTATTGGAAGGGGGAAAATTGTGAGAGGTAGAAGTTGAATCCAGAGGCAAGACACTGAGAATTTGAAAATATTCCAATTCATCAATTTGAAATACAAGTGAGAAGATAAAATGATGTATAGAATTAATGACAACAATTAAAGATAGACTGAATATGAAAAGGAAAGGAAAATGCTAAATCTAACACGACAAAGCTGTTTCTGAGCCTTCTTACATCTCTTCATAGCTACACTATGGCAGGAACATCAGTAGTGCTTTAAAACAGGTGAAGACAATGCTGGTAATACTATGCAAGGTGGGAAAGTAGAATAAAAGAGGATCTAGAAAGAAAACTTTAAAAAATACATGTTGAATATTTACTTTGTGATTACATAACTGGTTAGATCTCCAATCAATCAGGGAATCGATCTTACATGTTTATTTATATTTTATCATTTTATATATATATATATATATATACACACACACACCCAATATATTCACTAAATAAGGAGTGCTCTGTTCTGCTATAGATTTCTAATAGAAATATTGTAAGCTAGAAGGAATGCCATCACAGAAGACCCTGCAGATAGGAAGATATGTTGTAATTTGCAAGCAGATAATAGATCACTTATGTAACATCGTTACTTTCATCAGGTCCAGAAAGAAAAAAGTAAAAGGAGATTCAATTGAAAAGTTGAAGAATGTCCTTTCAACTCAAAGAAATAGAAAAAGTGGCTAAGATAGGACACTAAGG
Source organism: Hylobates moloch (assembly GCF_009828535.3). Classification (NCBI taxonomy): domain Eukaryota; kingdom Metazoa; phylum Chordata; class Mammalia; order Primates; family Hylobatidae; genus Hylobates; species Hylobates moloch. Next base: position 137,925,868 of record NW_026652278.1, read on the forward strand.
AGAGTGAAAAGACATTGCCTTCAAATCTGAAGTCAAAGCAAAGCTCTGTTCAAATGTTGTGCTTGGCTTCTGCAAGTCTACAGTTGGGTGAGCTGTGTCCAAGAAGGCAACAATATTCTTCCACAAATATTCTGTCAAAATGTAGGCTCTGAAGAAAGTCCCAGGCTTTTCCCAACTGCAAAGGCTACTGGATGATAGCAGTGAGCCTGAGGGCTGGAATACGCCCTTGCCTAGTTTCCCGAAGCCTCTACTCTGGCTGAAGAATTAAATAACAAGAACTAACTAAACCTGGGCCAGGCGTGGTGGCTCACCACTGTAATTCCAGCATTTGGGGAGGCTGAGGCGGGCAGATCACAAGATCAGGAGATCGAGACCATTCTGGCTAACACGGTGAAACCCCGTCTCTACTAAAAGTACAAAAAATTAGCCAGGCGTGGTGGCATGCGCCTGTAGTCCCAGCTACTCAGGAGGCTGAGGCAGGAGAATGGTGTGAACCTGGGAGGTGGAGCTTGCAGTGAGCCGAGATCATGCCACTACACTCCAGCCTGGGTGACAGAGCCAGACTCCATCTCAGAAAAAAAAAAAAAGAATTAACTAAACCTAATTCCAATCCAGGTACATTTACTGGAAATATCTGCATAGAGTGCTCTCATTCCAGCCCAAATCCCAGGATTATGCAGTTTGCAAAAATGTGCAGTTTGCACGTCTGTTTCTTTTAGAAATACCTGGTATGAAATCATCTTTTCTGTGTTCCCCCTGCCTTCCTGGATACTCCTGCTTAAGCTCTTTTGTACCTCCCTTCTTCATCCAATTTGGCTCTAGGTCTTTTTCTTTCAACACTATTAACTCCCTCTCTAGGAAATCTCATCCACTCCACAGCTTCAATTTGCTGAAAACATACAAATTTATAGAATGTATTATATTCTCCAGAGAAACAGAAGCAACAGGATAGATGCAAAATCTCTTTTAATCACCCTATGTAGCCATTTCTTAGGCCTGATGGAACAAACTGTGACAAACTAAATGTCTTAAAATAACAGAAATGAATTCACTCACAGTTTCTCATAGTCTCTCATATATATATGAAGAGATTTGTTACTTATTGTAAGGTACTGGCTGCCGTGATTATAGAGGCTGAGAAATCCCACTATCTGCTGTCCATAAACTGCATACCCAGGAGAGCTGGTGGTGTAGTTTGAAGGCCTGCAAACTGGTGAGTCAGTGATGTAGATTCAGATGGGGTCTGAAGACCTGAGAACCATCAGTGCTGACAATGGAAGATCGATGTCTCTGCTCAAACAGTCTGGTCAAGTAAATCTGCCCTTCCTCTGCCTTTTTGTTCTATTGAACTCCCCAGTGGATTAAATGATGCCCATCCACATAGGGGAAGGCCATCTGCTTTACTCAACCCACCAATTCAAATGCTAATCTTCTCCAGAAACACCCTCAGAGACACACCCAGAAATGTTTCGCCAGCTATCTGGGCATCCCATGACCCAGCCTAGTTGACACATAAAATTAACTTTCACATATAATATTTCCCCTCTAGACTTCTTTTTAAGCTCCAGACCCTCATATTTAACTGTCTACTTGAACTCTCCTTGAATACCTTTAAAACTCCTCGAATTCTACATATCCAAAATTGAACTCTCCATTTCCCTGCAAGCCTTTCACATTCCCTATCCCAGTAAACAACACCAGCATCCACCCAGTTCCACAGCCAGGAACTCAGGGCCCATCTTTGCACCTCTGTGTCCCTCACCTCCTATACTTAGCCTGTTACCAAGTCCTTTATAACTTTTGAATCTGTCTAATTCCTTCCATCTTCACTATTACTGCTCAAGTCCAGAGACTTAGATTAGTGAAAAAATTAAAAAATAATAATTATCAAAGGTTTATTATAAACCAGGCAGACAGTCTTTTAAAACTTTACATATATTATCTCTTATTATCACCCTATGTATTAGTTCTCTAGGGCCGACATAAAAATTACCACAAACTAAATGACTTAAAATAATAGAAATATATTCTCTTCTAGCTTTGAAGGCTACAAGTCTGAAATCAAGGCATCAGCAGGGCTGTGATCTTTTTAAAGGCTCTAGGAGAGGATCCTTCCTTGCCTCTTCTATCTCCTGGCGGTTCCAGAGATTCCTTGACTTGTGACTGTATCACTGCACTCTCTGTCCTTGTCTTCACATGGTCTTTTCCTCTGCACATGTGGCTTCCTGTCTTCTGTTTCAAATCTTCCGCCTTTTTCTTATAAGAATGTTTGTGTTCATATTTAGAGTCCACCTAGATAATCTAGAATGAGCACTTCATCTCAAGATCTTTAACTTAATTACCTCTGCATTCACAGGTTCCAGAGATTAGGAAGTAGATTTTTTTTTTGAGAGGAGTAACATTTAACTCACTACCCTTTATGAAATAAGTACAGCTATTAGTCCCACTGGATAGATGGGGCAATTGAGACTCAAAGAGTGTAAGGGATTTGCCCAGTGTCACACAGTTAATAGGTTGTAGGGACTTAAGCTTCACATATACTTTCAGAGAAACAATTTCAATACTCTTCTGAAAGGAGTAACAGTTTCAAGTAAAGTAGTTCCTCCCTTGGATGTCAAATATTCCTTCTTCAATCTATTCATTACTAGACTATCCTACACCACTAGGAATAGGATATACCAGCATTTCCACCTCTAGGAATCTATTCTATGGATAAATTTGTCACATCTGATGAAACTGTTCACTGCCACAACCTTTACAATAAAAGTTATGTGAAACAACCTTAATGCCCAGCAGTAGAAGATGTTTGAATCCATTATGGCACAGCCACACAATGGGATATCATGTAGACCCCTTAAGATAAGGCTTGTCCAAATTAACACAGGAACAGAAAATCAAATACCACTTGTTCTCACTTATAAGTGGGAGCGAAACCTTGTGTACTCATGGACATAAAGATGAGAACAATAGACAACTAGAGGGAAGAGGGCAATGGCTGAAAAACTATCAGGTACTATGCTCACTATCTGGGTGACAGGATCAATCATACCCCAAACCTCAGCATCACAAAACATACTCAGATAACAAATCTGCACATGTACCCCCGAATCTAAAAGTTGAAATTATAAATAAATAAATACAATGAGACTTGCCTATAGTTAATAATGGTATATTATATACTTGAAGTTTACTGAGACTAGATCTTACGTGTCCTCACACACATACAAAAGAAGTTAATATGGGAGGTGATGGACAGGCCAACTAGTTTGATTTGGGAAATAATTTCCCAATATATAAATATATCAAAACATCACATTGTACATCTTAAATATATGCAATGTTTATCTGCCAATCATACCTCAATAAAGTTGGAAAAATTAAAATAATAAAACTAGGCATGCCTCTATGCATTAGTATGGAAGAAATTAACTCAAGGTGCAGAACAGTGCATATAAAATGCAACAATTTCCTAAATAACACAAAGGAAACATATATATGCACTTTACAGATATTTGAATATATAGAATATTTTTGGAAAGATAAGCCAGAAATGTGTAACTGTGTTTGTCTCTGAGAAAAGAACTGTGAGACTGAGTACAGGGAGGGAAAGAAAATTTAGTTTTCATTGTGAATTTTATTGTATTGTTTGAATTTATTTTGTGTTTGCATTACCGAGAGAGAAAGAATATCTATGAGCTAGTTTTCACCTAATTTTCCAATTTGACCTCCAACTGAATCTCATCTTCCACCTAAGTCCTTGCTTCCCAACACACTGAGTAAGTCCATGTTGAGTGTGTATGAATGTGTGCACACACATATATCTGGTGATCTATCATTGTGGACTCTGTTTTCTACATGTGTAAATCCTGTCTCTCAAAAACTTTTTTTCTGGTGCAGCCTCCCTGGTCTTCAGTGTTGGAACCAACCACTCTTCCCTCTGCACTTAAAAAGCCCCTGTTCATCCTACTTTGAATTGTGGTTATGCTTGCAAGTTGTTTACCCTCATTAAATTAACTCCTAAAAAGAAGTGTGCATCTCGTTGGTGTCTGTGTTCCCCAAGGTATCAGAAACAAAGCTTTGCTGAATGCTAATCATTAATTTAAAAATATTAAGCATAAGAGTCATCTAGGAAAACCTAAGTTTTCTATGATATCCAACTGTAAGGGGGCTAGAGGAAAATACCTAGCCCAAATATAGGAATTCTACTTAGCAAAAAATATCTAAAGGAGCAAAGAAGATCCCGAAAGCTAAAAATTAATCCAATATTGTGTATCACATTGGATTATTATAAGAGATGTAGGTGAAATACTTTAAATACATAGTAGAGGTAAGAGATGAAGAAAAAATGACTTCAGTTATAATTCAGGAAAGATCGCTCTTGACATTTTTATTTGTTTGTTTTTAGCCAAACAAAACCTGGTTGCAAAATAGCCGAACAGTGATTTGATTATAGGGCAGGCTACTTCTCAGACTGGGACTAACACCCATCTCTACCTCTGTTGCCTCCCCACTACCTGCACTGAAGATATACATCAATGCAGCTCACTCTATTTGCTTTATAACTGCATTTTTGTGTGTGCAAAATTTCCCAAATCATATTATAAAATGACTGTAATTTCTTTTTTGTTATTTACTTTTTACCATACTTAAACCTATTTCCTCTTGTCCTTGTTGATATGGGCATATGGAGGACCATATTACTCCATTTATTTAACTTTCACATATCCCAAAGCACTTCATAGTAATTGATTACATAGCACTGTACCTTCAATAAACAATAAAACCGATTTTTAAAACGCTTCTAGCATATTGCTATTCTGCTTTAATCTCAGTAAATACGCACACCTATGTCAGGCCTAACTCATTTCTATTGGCCTTGTAATAACATATAGGAAAATAAAATAAATATACTAAAATAAAAATTAAAAATGGCAGTGATTAAAAGTTTAGCTTACTGTTAATGCTGTTTCATATTCCTCAGCAGCTAAGTGTGCTAAGCCCAAGTAGTAAGAGGCTTCCGCTTCCAACTTTTTGTCACTTCCTGGAAAAAAATTACCAAGTATTCAAGAAATGCTTTATTACAACAAACAGAATCCTTGCTTTTCAAGACAGTAGAAAATTATTATTTTTAGAAGTAGGTAGTTTTATCAATAATCCCCAAAACCTAGCTGTATACTGGAAAAAAAAAAAAAAAGGCTGATGTAAACACAATTTACCTGGATCATAGATATTAAATTAAGATTCTTTAACAATGTAATTATATACCTCATACATGACATACCTCACACCATTTGGCAAATATATAACTTGCTTATATTTAGTTTATAATGGGGTTTCCCTTTATAAACACAGCCAATATTATCATTTTGACATTCACGTATAATTTTTATACTAGTCCAGCATGTAAAGGCTTACAGTCATCTAGAATAGTTGCTGCTACATACATAAAACAACCGATAATGGATAACAACCTTAAATGGTGCACAAACATTCATACTCAATCACATGGACTGACATTCAGCTAAGTTACCAACTGCAGATAATTCACAAATTAATGAATTTTTATTTTGATTATGTTCTGTTTAAGAGCTATTGATTAAAGCATAGGTGAGAGTAACTGACAGAGCTTAGTTTCCTGGTACAAAATTCCATGCATATTTGAAATCCAAACACTTTTCTTTACTAATCACTGGTAATGCTTTTCATTATTTTTTTTGCAAGAAAGTTAGTCTTTCTAATTCCTGCGATATCTTACTAATTTTATTTCAGAAATTAACCACTTCTTTCCAAAAGCAAAATGTGTAAAGATATAACGTGGTTCAACATGACATACCTCATACCATTTGGCAAATATATAACTTGCTTATATTTAGTATATTAAATGTAACATTGGCTTCCAATGTGACTAACTCCTGGCTAATGCAAATGCTGAGTGATCTAACCTTTGTTTTTGGTCTTTGGAAAGTAAGTGATACGGTTTTGATGTCTGTCCTCTCCAAATCTCAGGTAGAAATGTGATCCCCAATGTTAGAGGTGGTGCCTGTGGAAGGTGTCTGTCATGGGGGCAGATCCCTCATGAATGTCTTGGTGCCATCCTTATGGTAACGAGTGAGCTCTTGCTCTATTAATCCACGTGAGAGCTGATTGCTTTAAAGAGCCTACCATCTCTCCTACTCCTTCTCTCGCCATATGACATGCCTGCTCCCCTTTGCCTTCTGCCATGATTGGAAGCTTCCTGAAGCCCTTACCAGAAGGAGATGCTGGCACCATGCTTCTAGTACAGTCTGTGGAGCTTTAAGTAAAAAAAACAAAAAAAAAAAAGCAAAAAAAACCTCTTTTCTTTATAAATTATTTACCCTCAGATATTCCTTTATAGAAATGCAAAATAGACCAATACAGGAAGTATCCTTAGATTTCTGAGCTCCACATTCCAACCATGAAGGATGTCAGCAGGAACAATATTTCATGCTGCATTCACTCTCACCACTCACCAAATAACCACTGCTAAAGCAGTGGCTCTTTGAAGACTTCAAGGAAATAGCATGGCAAATGCCAGTGACAGTATTTTTTTCTTCTCTAGCTATTTCCCTGATTGCAGAGAATTATACCTTCAAGATCTCACTTTAGCAGAGTTGATGATGCCAGTAATCCAGTAAGGGGAATTTTAATTCTTAAAATTCAGCTGGGCCCTACCTTTTTCTCTGGTATAGGATTATGGGTTCTGGGGAAAAAGGTGGGACTAGTGAAGAGAAAAACAGAATAGAAGAAAGAGGCTATGACAGGAAGCTACTTATTAGAGAGTTAAAAGTTGGCTGTATGTGGTATGTATTTTCTTTTTTTTTTTTTTATTATACTTTAGGTTTTAGGGTACATGTGCACAATGTGCAGGTTTGTTACATATGTATCCATGTGCCATGTTGATTTCCTGCACCCATTAGCTCGTCATTTAGCATTAGGTATATCTCCTAATGCTGTCCCCGCCCCCCCCACCCCCCACCCCACAACAGTACCCGGAATGTGATGTTCCCCTTGCGATAGTTTACTGAGAATGATGTTTTCCAGTTTCATCCATGTCCCTACAAAGGACACGAACTCATCATTTTTTATGGCTGCATAGTATTCCATGGTGTATATGTGCCACATTTTCTTAATCCAGTCTATCGTTGTTGGACATTTGGGTTGGTTCCAACTCTTTGCTATTGTGAATAGTGCCGCAATAAACATACGTGTGCATGTGTCTTTATAGCAGCATGATTTATAGTCCTTTGGGTATATACCCAGTAATGGGATGGCTGGGTCAAATGGTATTTCTAGTTCGAGATCCCTGAGGAATCGCCACAATGTTTACAGTCCCACCAACAGTGTAAAAGTTTCTTTTTTCCACATCCTTCCAGACCTTTTTTCATTCTAACTGGTGTGAGATGGTATCTCACTGTGGTTTTGATTTGCATTTCTCTGATGGCCAGTGATGATGAGCATTTCTTCATGTGTTTTTTGGCTGCATAAATGTCTTCTTTTGAGAAGTGTCTGTTCATGTCCTCTGCCCACTTTTTGATGGGGTTGTTTGTTTTTTTCTTGTAAATTTGTTTGAGTTCATTGTAGATTCTGGATATTAGCCCTTTGTCAGATGAGTAGGTTGCAAAAATTTTCTCCCATTCTGTAGGTTGCCTGTTCACTCTGATGGTAGTTTCTTTTGCTGTGCAGAAGCTCTTTAGTTTAATGAGATCCCATTTGTCAATTTTGGCTTTTGTTGCCATTGCTTTTGGTGTTTTAGACATGAAGTCCTTGCCCACGCCTATGTCCTGAATGGTATTGCCTAGGTTTTCTTGTAGGATTTTAATGGTTTTAGGTCTAACATGTAAGTCTTTAATCCATCTTGAATTAATTTTTGTATAAGGTGTAAGGAAGGGATCCAGTTGCAGCTTTCTACATATGACTAGCCAGTTTTCCCAGCACCATTTATTAAATAGGGAATCCTTTCCCCATTTCTTGTTTTTGTCAGGTTTGTCAAAGATCAAATAGTTGTAGATATGCGGCATCATTTCTGAGGGCTCTATTCTGTTCCATTGATCTATATCTCTGTTGTGGTACCAGTACCATGCTGTTTTGGTTACTGTAGCCTTGTAGTATAGTTTGAAGTCAGGTAGCGTGATGCCTCCAGCTTTGTTCTTTTGGCTTAGGATTGACTTGGCGATGCGGGCTCTTTTTTGGTTCCATATGAACTTTAAAGTAGTTTTTTCCAATTCTGTGAAGAAAGTCATTGGTAGCTTGATGGGGATGGCATTGAATCTATAAATTACTTTGGGCAGTATGGCCATTTTCACGATATTGATTCTTCCAACCCATGAGCATGGAATGTTCTTCCATTTGTTTGTATCCTCTTTGATTTCATTGAGCAGTGGTTTGTAGTTCTCCTTGAAGAGGTCCTTCACATCCCTTGTAAGTTGGATTCCTAGGTATTTTATTCTCTTTGAAGCAATTGTGAATAGGAGTTCACTCATGATTTGGCTCTCTGTTTGTCTGTGATTGGTGTACAAGAATGCTTGTGATTTTTGCACATTGATTTTGTATCCTGAGACTTTGCTGAAGTTGCTAATCAGCTTAAGGAGATTTTGGGCTGAGACAATGGGATTTTCTAGATATACAATCATGTCATCTGCAAACAGGGACAGTTTGACTTCCTCTTTTCCTAACTGAATACCCTTTATTTCCTTCTCCTGCCTGATTGCTCTGGCCAGAACTTCCAGCACTATGTTGAATAGGAGCAGTGAGAGAGGGCATCCCTGTCTTGTGCCAGTTTTCAGAGGGAATGCTTCCAGTTTTTGCCCATTCAGTATGATATTGGCTGTGGGTTTGTCGTATATAGCTCTTATTATTTTGAGATACGTCCCATCAATACCTAATTTATT